>NW_010285652.1:0-2112 GCF_000690775.1 Eurypyga helias
AAAAAAAAAAAAGAATCCTATGCTGATATCCATGTTTGCAAGGAGAAAAAAAGAACCAAACTGAAACAAACCCCCAAAATACCCATGCCACATAACTAGTATATTGCACACTTCATGCTGATTTCTGAAGCGTATCTCAATTAAGTGCAAGTAAAGCCAGAGCCATTTGCATAACCTCCTCCAATACCTTCCAGTATAACACTAAATCAGTCCTGCAAACCAAGAGCAGGCCTACCTTCTCAAGAGAGGGAATTATTTTGTGTCCTACATGCTAACAATCCTCTAGTGCAGGCTACCATATAATTACTTTAAGGGAATGTTAAATCTTACATCTCAGATGTTGTTTACCCTGATTACCCTGTTTCGATCAACAGAGTTCAAAACCATCTTTAAAACACCTACAAGTCTGTTTTGTTGTGTTTTTCACATCACCTTTATTATGGTCAC
This sequence comes from Eurypyga helias, assembly GCF_000690775.1. Classification (NCBI taxonomy): domain Eukaryota; kingdom Metazoa; phylum Chordata; class Aves; order Eurypygiformes; family Eurypygidae; genus Eurypyga; species Eurypyga helias. The sequence continues at coordinate 448 of NW_010285652.1, forward strand.
TTCCACTGAACAAGTACAGGGAACTAGAGCCTTTTAAATCACTGGAGTTCAAAATATTGCCTCTTTCAATTAGTCTCTTGGGAAACCGCTGCTGCAACATAACTGCAGATTTGGCAGTTCTTATGCGGCTGCCCTGTAATTTCCCTGCTTCATTGTCAGTGACCTGCTTCTCACTTGGCTTATCTACACCCACACTGCCCTTCCTTGAGGGGACCAGTGATGGGACTTCACCGGGCCCTGGTCATCCCTGCCATGCCATGTCGCACATGTTCTTTTCATGTTTCTTGAGGGCAAAAGAAGAAAAGCATATCAGGAAAAGCAGAAAAGCAGCCTTACTTTTCATTCACTGCTGTCCCTAGAATACTTCCAAGGAACATCAGTGGTTTTTGTGGTTATGGGTACTTGTAGTAAACTGGAGCCAGACAGCATGCCAGGTTCAACTTGCTATTAATGCTCTAGTTTCAATCTGCAGCTGGTATTAGCTCAAAGCTCATAAACTGACTCCATAGGGGGAATGTGATAAAAATGATAGACATTGCCTGAAATACTTTATTTCTTATTTTCATAAGCCTGAAATATTTTATTTTAATCCTATCTATATTAGAAGCACCATCCGATAGCTATCTAATATCTGAGCTTGCACTAAGCAAGTCAGGTTCCACTGTTGTGAATAGGTTATTATAATCAAACCCAACAGCTACAGCCATTCCACAAAAGAAGATGAGGGGCGGGGGAACCAAAACCAAACCAAAACCTAACCTCTGGAGTTAATAAATTGCAAGTTAGCACATAGTAGTTAACTTTACTTTAGAGATAAATGGTCATCTCTACCATTTCTGAAGGCTGCTGTGACATCTTCCTCTTCAAAAATTCTGTAGTTACCTTGAGTTAACTACCTTGAGCTAACAGCCGGGTTTTAAATGCTGTTAAAGCCCAGAGTAGCAAGTGGCTTTCTGGAAAGTCTCCAACTAGCAAGAATTTAAGATCAACCTACCCAAATAAACAGAAATCAACGACACAAGCAAGAAAACTACAAACAAACTGCTATGACTGAGAATTAGCTCTGTCACCTACCCCAAAGACACAGGTATAATTTAATGAGGAAATACTGTCATGGGAGTCACCAGGTGGTACTGTTAAAAATGTTCATTTTACTAGAGAAATTACATCCACTCTTTGAAGGGATAGTGACTTGTCAAGATCTTTCCCTGTTTCAGATATAGTCTTGGAGCAGGATTATGCTAGGAAGTAGTCCTAGTGCTTTGACCAAATTTCCTGAGAAAGGCTTCCTCGTGTCGTGCTTCTGACTACACCCAGACTGAATTTGTAGGAAGCCTTGTTTACCTTACACTAAGAAAACATACAGATTTTGCCTCTAACATACAGAAAATGAACTTAGGGAGCCCAAGCTACAGAATAAAACTGATGAACAAGATGAAACCCAAGTCATGTCCTGGACCCAAGAAGCACCAAATTATTTTCACCGGGTTAACAGAATTACCAGCTTATTCTGAGGTTTCTTCTTCACGTGGGACTCCTTTGCAGAATATGAATACTTGGTGGTTATTACACAGAAAAGAGACCATTTCCTGAGGTATGGGATAAGAATTTTTTTTCCCTTACACAAGGCCTGTAGTTTTCAGTTCTGACCACAAGCAGCCTGAT
>NW_010285653.1:0-2139 GCF_000690775.1 Eurypyga helias
TGGGCTCCACAGCTGGACGTGACTGCTCTGGGTGAACAAACGGGTACGGCTCAGCGCGTGGCAGAACAGAAACCCCCGCCGGCCACGGGCCGCTGCAGCAAGCGCGGTGCCCTGCAGACACCCACCACGGCACGCTCTCAAACGGCACCCTGGCCCACCACCAGACAGCTGACTACCTGCGGTCTCCCAGTGCCCTCTTCCACTGCTCCTGAGCTCCTCCTTCGGTTGTAAAACAAGGCTAACGCTCCCTCGTACAAGTCCCTGCGGATCCTCAAGGGGGAGGCTCTAGGTAAGGTAAATAACGGGTTGCTGAAGCAGAACACTGGTCGAGAATCAGCCTCTCTGCTGAAAACTTACCTCCTACTTCTCATCACAAGGCCCAGCAATACCCACAGGTAGCACCAAAACACATCCTGCACCTGCTCCTAGACACTGCTTCTTTCATCCCAAACCTCTCCCCATCTAATCACAGCCTAGCACTTAAACCGTTCAGTCGCTTCACTTGACTCTATCGTAAAACCTTTCACGTCCCTCAGCAACACGTCGGCTGGAGCCAAACACCAGCTCACACGCAGACGGGTGATCCCACCATCAGAGAGTTTATCTCCCCACTCAACACAGATTCAACAGCAAAGGTCCCGGGGTGGTGCTCGTGCCAGCAGTGGCTGTCTGCGTTCCCCATCCCCTCCACACAAGAGCATTGGCACTTCCCTCCAGCTCGGAGGAGCTCTTTTTTAAGTCTCCCCAGAAACAACCACCGGGAAAACACACTCACCCTCTCTCTTTTATTGAAAAATCCTTTCCAGGAAGGGAAGAACCACTCTGCTATTTTACCTTGCTCCTCTTCAGCAAGCATCTGCCAATAGCTAATCTCAAACACACCAAACTGATCAGAGTCAGAGAGCGTCTCACCATGCAGCGCAAGGAAGGGCTGCGCTCCCACCAAGCCACTGTCAGGGGCAGAGGACTTGGAAGAGAGACCTGTCCCCCGGGGCAGCACAGAACGAAAGCCAAACACTTTCCAAGGGCTTGCAGAAGCTGTAATGACCTAAACAACAGTGTTTTTATCCGTTCTCATGGGACAATTTGCAACTTAACATGTCACAGCTGGAAGAATTTCCTCCTGTTCCCCTTCATTTATGGATTGCAATTGAAGGATACTGGCTGAATCCTCCAAGGGACTGTAAATAATTCCTTCTCCTCCGTGATATTTAAATCTGTCTCTGCCGTCCCATATTCTGGGCAGTCTTTGTTCCTCCCAACCTTTTTACACATGGTCCCTTAGCCATCATTGTCTACCACCCCTGCCATCCCGTGGCACGCCTCTCTCCCTCCCACCAACTTCAAAGCTCTGCATTCAGACACTTCCAACTGGCAGAGGAGTCCAAAACCATTTAAGTACCCGGCTACCACGATAATCATATGGATGAGGGAGCAAAATGTAAGTGGCCTCCTCAGAGTGACTTCCAATGCTGTTTGGTCACGTGCTTTCCCCTCCTCTGCCCCTTCCTATTTCATCTGCAATCAACATTTAACTCTTCCCCCGGCCTGTTTTGACTTCTGCTGGGAAAGCTGCCGGCTGAGAACGTTTTTGCCAGTAAAACTGACTCAGTGTTTATACAAACAAACAGCATGTTTTTCATTCCCATCCACAGCTGGGCTCTGCCACTCACCCTGCCGGCCCCTCGCGCTGCTGCCCTGCCCAAGAGGCAGAGGCTCCCAGGGAAGGCAGGGCAGGGGGCAAACGCTCACGCCCAAACCCAGCAGCCTCGGCCTTCGTGTTGAACATCAGCACCCTCCCCGTACAGATTAACCAGCAGAAGGGCTTAAACAAAATGGCACACGGCAGCCTGCTGCTGCACAGGCCACGGGGCTCACTGACCGCGATTACAGGGTGAAGCCAACCGATGCAGCGCGGATGCAAAAATTAAGCAGGAACGTGCCTGGGCGAGCTTCCAGTTGGGCCCAGCTGCACTCTATTATCGCGGGGCAAATCCTGCCCAAGCTCTTGGCACTTTCTCCCCGCAGGGAGGGGCCTGTTTACGCCTGTGGCAGAACAGCACGGCGGCTCCTGGCGAAGCGCATCCCGCGGCGTTATGGGGGGCAGCTGCCACCCGCTCTGGCAGAAATACGGACCGC
>NW_010285654.1:0-2111 GCF_000690775.1 Eurypyga helias
AAACAAAAAAAACCCCACCCAACCCACAGAGGAACACCTTCAACAAAAGAAAACAAACAAAAAAATATAAAAACCTACCTTCCCCATCTCTTCCAGTTTTAAATTATATGTACTTTGTCTTTAAAAATACAGTTTTACTAGAGGAGTAGAGGAGTCCTGATATTGAAATGAAAAATAATAGAAAACATCTCAATTACATGTCTGTGTCATTCCTGGAAGATACTGAGGTAGCTTGCTATAAAGTTAGAGTTGCAGCAGTGAAAATTCCTTTCCTTACTCGGTCTGTTGCAATGCTTCCTATTTCTATCATTTCCCTAAACCAAATCTCCTTTACTGAAATGAAAAAACTTTTTCCTATCGATTGCAGACCTGAAGAACTGATACACTCTTCTACTATGCAGCATTGTTTTGTGACTCACCGTAGTCTCTCATTCTTATTTCTTTGAGACATAACAGGTCTAATCTGTTCATTTTGGTTTTTTTCAGTAGATTATTGGGGTTTTAGGATTTCACTGCTCTTTTCTGAACTTTGCCAAGTGATCCTGGGGTTGGATGTCCAAAACTGGAAGTATGTACTCCTGCTGAGGCCTTTGAGAAGCTGGCTAGGCTGAGAGAACGTGTTTGAGAGGTTTGGTAGGCCTCTTTGTACATCCTTGAGTAAACCTGATCTCCTTCACACTGGCCTGATGTTGCTGATAGGTACGGAGGTTGTCATTCTCTGTAATGCCTAGGCCTTTTTCTGCAGGGCTGTTACATAGTTTTTCTTGCATTTATGTATTCCGATAGCTCCATGTAGTAGTCATTACGGCTCTCGGTCCTAATTCTTTTCAAAATATTTGTCCAGTTCTTAAAATGTTAGTAAGCACTGGAATTTTCTTAATACCAGAGATTCTTAGACTTGAATAGGGAGCTCAACTAATAAAGACAGTGAGAAAGAAAATCTTCTGGCAGAGTTGACTTGATGCTCATTTAGATTAGGGTAATTTAGACCAAATCATTGATCAAACCTTGAAATTCACAAAGGATTTCTACAGACATAGATGAAATCATGATCTGGTCCAAAATCAATGATATGTAGTTTAAGTGGCCACTATGACAACAGTAATCTTTTTCCAGTGGTTGCTATAGTAACCGTAATAGTTCTTTTGGAGTTAGACTGAAATATTTGCAATTCTGAATAGAATATATACACAACATATTAGTAAAAATATATGAGCAAAAACTTAACTACCTTTTAAACCAGTATCTGTGTCTGGTATTGAAGTCAGATTTAAAAAAGAAAGTCTTTTTAATTTGTATTACATGGACGATAACAGTTTGGTTCTCCAGTCACATTGCAAACCAGCTTGCTTCAGAAGTATTATGGGTGGAATGCCTTTCTACTCAGATTATTCATTAATCTTTACTTAGTGTTCTTGCATCCTCCACACAAGACAGGAAGGGTTCGCGTGCTATTGATATCACACTTGCTCTGTGTTGTTTTCTGTAGGAAGAATAGGTAGAAAGGTCAAAGATAAAAGCTACTGAAATGTCAAGGATAAGCCTGCAAGATGTCCTTTCACTTTAAATACCGTTTGTTTCCAGATATATGTTAAACTTTAACTAAGAGACTGTGGATGGCTGAGTAGGTAGAGAATAACTTGAGATTATTTTTAACCCAGCATTTGAAACTGTGTGTAGTTTACTGCATTTGTGTAGATCAAGATTAGCAAGATCTGCTAATAATAGCTTTTGTTAGTAGCATAAAAGAAGGAGAATATATATACCTACCACAGCTGCAAGAGCAGGCCAGTAATATTTTCCTAAATTCTCTGCTTTCAGTCTTCATCTTTGCAGTGGTATTTGGTAGCTAGCAACAGTGTGTTTGTGAGATACCTTGTTCACTCTTGAATACCAGATTTTTTGGTCCGTTTTACACGGTGTCGCATATTTCACTTTTTGACACCTACAGTTTAATGGTAAGTAAACTGCAGTAAGTAAATGTGTGGCCATCGACAGGTAATGTACATCATTTTAGAATCATTTATAACCTGCCCAAATCCCTGCTCACTATAGCATAATATTTTGGAAATGCACTTAGCAACTTGTATCTATCCCCTTCGGTGTTGTGT
>NW_010285655.1:0-2147 GCF_000690775.1 Eurypyga helias
AAACAGAAAGAGCAAACATTTTGTGTTTTGCTGTTATTTATACTGTTTTAAGAAGGACAGCAGATAAGAAGTGGCCAAAGCGTTCAAGTACCTTTCCATTTTGTTAGCCAGCAGCAGGAGATGAAGCACCTCTCTGCAAAGAGCTGATGAGACGCTTGATCTGTCACATACCACTAGGTTACGCTTCTTGAAGCCCTGATCCTGCAGTTGCTCCCCAAAGGCTTGGAAGGCTACAGACAGCCTACACAGGCCACGTGAAGTGGTGACAACAGGACCCCAGAAGTCAACAAAAGCTTCAGAGTTGGATCCTTTCAGCCTTTTCCCTACCACATGCCTAGAAATCCCTGCCAAATATATCCCTTTGCCCTGCCAGTGTACTGTGGGAACTGAGTGGTGGCAGAAACAACCGTATTTGAAAATATTATGCAATTTCATTTCTGTCAACTTGCAGTTACGTGATTTCCATCATCTCAAAGATGCAGCCGCAACAAGAGCGTAGCTTCTTGCTACTCATTCAAGCTGACACTATAAATAGCCTGCTGTGTTTGGTGGCAGAGCACAAAATTCCAGCATTGGTGGGAGAAACAAGATTAAAGCAGTGGTTTCAAGAAAAGCTGGGTTTTTTCCTTTGATTACAGGGCTGCTGAAAGGACTTCTTATCTTGTGGATCATTGGCTGCTTTCGGCCTTACCCATTCTGGGCCAAGACTAAAGTTCAGAAACTTCTTGTAAACAGCCATTTCCCTGTTTTTTGGGCCCTGATGCAAATAATATTTTGGAGCAAAGAGAAGCACCAGGTGTTTTCTACCAGAGCTACAGAAAGTGCAGCGCCTGTGAGAGGCAGGAGAGTCCTGTATCCCTTGCGCGAACTGGAGTGTGTTAGAAGATCAAAGATGAGGGTTGTGAGCAGGATGAAAAAGCCTTCTCTCTGTGCCTAGAACGTGAAGAAGGATTTCAGTACCTACAACCAAAGCTGTGTTTCCTGGAGAAAGGGGGCGCAGCGAGATCCAATTTTGACGCTTAGAGAAAAGGCAGACTTTTAAAACTTCTTCAGCAGGCAATGCATGGGGGTGGTTTGGACAGCTGGCCTGACTGTGGGCACTGACCACTGAATCATCCAGTCCTGCCACTTTGGGTTCTTAGCCTTTAATTCTCCAGAAAAGCAAGGCTATCCCCCAAAAGGGGACTGCGCTGACACTAATTTAACGTAGGACATGCTTTCCCAGCAGATTCCACAGAACACACGACACAATCTTCACAAGAAGATGCAGATGAGAACATTGAAGTATAAAGAAGTTTACATGACTTACATTCCTATGCAGGATCACCTACTGTCCACTAATTCCCGGGCACAAAAGTAGTCGATAAGCTCGTTGTTGCCAGCCGGCTTTGCCGACTGGCTGAGACATAAGCCCATGGGAATGAGCTCTGCTGGTTCCATACCGAGGTGTGGAATATCAGCGATTTTCTTGTGTAAGGCAGGGGGAGTACGGGAAAGGTCGGAGATCATCGACAGTACAACCGCCTGCCCCCTACTTCCCACAAACACATGTATGTCTTTAATTAAGGAGAGGTTTCAACCCAAACCCCTGAGTGACCTAACTTAACTACTGCAGGAATGAACATAGCTCAAAACCCCAGAGCACATCTTGTTTCAGCATTGATGCAGGGGAATGCTGCGATCCTGTCTCTGGGAGAACGCTGGATGGTAATTAAACTGCGTTTGGTTCTCTTTCCCCAGAAACACCCACGCAGCAGAAGCATGCTATTCTGGTACATAGGAACCATCTACCGTATGTCAGAATTCCAGTTTTCCCGTCATATATTTCCACCCTCAACCCGTTCAACCATCAGCTGATCCCAGCTGCCGTGTTTCAGTATGACATTAAAAGGTTTAAAGAACCAGCGTGATAAAAGGAGGTTATTTCTTCCTGCAGAAATCGTACGTCTTGTGACAGCAGAGCAGCGAGGTGCCCCAAAGGACGTCACTCACTGACTGGGTATTGCTGCAGTGATTGCCAGGCAGAAGGGGCACTCATGGCTCCCAAGAATCCCAGTCTTACTACAACAGACATAGAAAGGTTGAGAAAGCCCATTCCTTTGCCAGGTGTATGCTTTCATACATGAGGCTGGTGGACAATGCCAACG
>NW_010285656.1:0-2135 GCF_000690775.1 Eurypyga helias
CCCCGTTTGCAATAGTTTGTGGTAACTATTTGTTAGGAGAGTAACACTTTTCTTACACGTCTAGTCACATAGCTGCAATGATGACCTGCTTAAGCATCTAATATTCTGCAAGAGATGTTTCTTCTTCAGTGCAGATTGCATGGAACATTAGCGAGTTCCCCTAGCAATGGGTGCGGAGATGATAGCTCATTTTTCCAGGGCTGAAACAGTCCTGGGTTGCTGTGACTTACCAAATGTGCTGAGGTGGGTAGCTTCTTAGGTGGTGAGATCCACTTTGTTGTTTAATAATGATCTGAATGGTGCATTTTCTTCCTGGCTCTGTGCACTAAGAACGTGCTCCTGTCCAGCTGCAGACCCAGAAAAAATCCCAGGTCTCTGGAAATCCATGATAACCCTATGCCAGAGGCGTGCCTGTGTCTTGCTTGCTCAGGTTTTGGCTGCTTTGCTGATCCTGGGGTGCAGCGTTACAGTCAGGGCCCCGCAGTAATGGGGAGCGATGCATCTTTATTCCACATTGCATTAAAGCACAGAGCTGGGCTTTGGAGGTTGAGGATAAATTGGGGGGGAGAGGGGGAGTAGAAAAGTTGCCAGGTCTCTTTACATGCCTTTCCTGAGCTCGGTGTGTGGTGGGAGGGATGCGTGTGGGTAGTTAACTGTGTGCCAGAGCGTGGCATTAAATATGGAGTCTGGAAGTTTTGGGGAAAGCCTGGGATGGGCTATCTGCCATTTCCTTCATGGGAAGCAATCGTTTTGGCAGAGTTTAGAAAGGAGAAGGACAAATCCAGTAGTTCACAGACTCTCTTGTGCCTGCTTCTGCCTGTTTTACAGCATTCAGTAGGGCAGAAGACAGAAGTATATTTACAGAACTCAAAGTACCACAGACACTTTGAAAAATATCCCATTAAAATGCAGTAACAACTTTTATATTTAAAAAAAAAAAGCCTCCTTGAAAGATTCATTGTGAGCTGTTCCTCAGGGCATCCAAAACAACTCCTACAGCCTTGGTGTATTGAAACTTGATGATTCACTGTTAAACGCTGCAGTTTCAATTCCCAAACCCATCCACAACTCCTGGAAGAGAATAGCAGTTCCTTGTCCTGGATGATTACTGTAGAGTCTTCTTTTCAAGGAGGCATTAGTAAGATAATGGTTCGTCAAATGGGCTTACTAAAGGAGAATCAGGTCTGAAATCAGATATTTGACAAGTGAGATTGGCTCTAAGGTATAATTAAAAGAGGGAAAAGGTAAGCAGTGAAAAAGTCTGCAGGCACTGCGCGGCTTCAAAAGCTGTTTAACGAAGATGTTCATTTTGGCTTGTAGACATGAAGAGCAGTCTTAGCTCAGTATTATTTGTAGGTGATAGGTGTCAGATAAATCAAATGTTTGCCCCGTTTCATCATCAGTGATGTCAGAGATATGTCAGAAGACTTCGCTGCGCCGGGCTTGGCCAACACCGTGCAGCGGGACCATGGAAGCTCAGATGAGGTTCCCTCCAATCCACCCCTGTATAACACACCTGCTGCCCTATTCCTGCAGCCTGACTCCAGTAACACTTGCACGGAGTCGCAGCACCTGCTGCATCACCCGTGTGACACAGAGATGGTGCCCCACTTTGTCCTGTGGAGTCTGCTCAACACTGTCGCTTAATATCGAACTTGTCCTACCAGGTTTGCTTATTTTTGGATGCTCTGTACTGCCTGTTTTCTTTTTACCCTCCTCTTCATTGCCGGCAGATTTTTCACCAAATCCTGTTCTGTCAGAGCTCCTTTCTCTGTCATTTTGTGGTAGCAGTTCTCCGCAACCCTCTCCCGACTCTTCTCCCAAGGGCCCATGGTTTCTGCTCTCCCCTTTGCCACCTCATACTGCTCCAAGGTGGCAGAGGTCTCTCTCTAATCTGCCCGCTGCTCAGCGCCACCGTTCTCCTGCTGCGTGTTTTGCAGGTACTCTGCGCCAGGAAGACTTTTCCAGCCCAATGAAGGCAGAGCCAAGCCTTTACTATCAGAAACCCTTTATGCCCTGTTTTCTCATTCCTGTGCCTGTAGCTTTCCAAGAGTGTTGCCTGTCACCTCCATGCGTGGAACAGGGAGTCTCAGAGATTCCCACTGGTGAAGCACTGTCGTGGTTTAACTCCAGCT
>NW_010285657.1:0-2141 GCF_000690775.1 Eurypyga helias
GAATACTGATGCTACACCAAATGTGACACCTCCCTATGTTCTCTGCACCGTTAGAAAGCTCTGAGGAGCACATACCCCAGTAGAGGTGGTACTGGAATGAGCTGTGGAGGACAAACTGGTTACTTCCACTGCAGAATTTTGCCCATCTTTTCCCTCCAACTCAATCCTCTGGACCATATTCTTGGTTCCTACCATTTTTGGCCCAAGTGTGCCATCGCTTCAGGAAGGAGAAAAAGCTGTTAAGAAACGGTTCAACCAGAGCTTCCTGAAATGTGGGATTGTTCATTTCCATCTGTTACTGTGTGCTAAGAGACCAATTATTTTATCCATCTTTCCCAACCAGCTCTAACAACTGTTAAGTTTGGAGACATCCTCAGTGCCTAATATGGCAACACCATCTGCCCCAAGCTGTAATACTTTGCTCAAGACTGATTGGCCAAGACAACAGACTTGGGCTTTCAAAAACACATAAATGGTCCAGGCAGCTACTGCTCATCGTCTTTGATTCCATCAAAGAACACCGGTGCAACAGCCCCAAGATGCCAGCTCTCAGCCTGGTCGCTCTGGTCAGCTTGGTGTCCACTGGTGAGTCCAGATTGCTATACTGCACTTGGTCTTGACCGGTTTTTAGGCAGACACTAATGAATTATTGCAACTCGCTCCAATATAAATAATGCTGAGTTTTTTTCAGTCCAGTTTTATGAAGAGTTATGGTCATCTGTACAATTATGACTATTATAAAATATGGAATCAGGTGTGCATTTAGAGTTGTATGTTGAAGTGTTTAGAGGTTTCATGAAGAAAGTGAAAATAATTTGACTTTTTTCACAAACCAGTATTAAAAATATTTATCTAGAGCTTTGCTTAAGCTTATTAACATTAAGTCATAAGACCTCAAGAAAAAGGGATAAAATCTATATAACAGGTTGTACAATGTCCTTTTACCTATGGTTTCTGAAATTATAAACACCCATGAGCTCACATCTTCCACTTTAAGCAGACTATTTTGCAGCTTAACACCCTCTGTTGTACCGCACTGAAAATACGGTTCAATTTCCCGCGTTTTCCTCTTTTGCATGTGAAGTTTTCGCCGAGCAGTTGGACGCGTACCCGCCCCAACAACAGCACAGACACTGGGCACAGATCTGCAGCGGGAACCCCAACAACAGGATCCGGGGCTGCGATAAATACGGCTGCGGCCAATTCGGCGCTCACCGGTAATGCCGCGGGGTATCGGGATTCTGGGGCAGGGAGGGTCCCTGCTGCCTTCCTACGTGAAATGGTCATGCAGGCGAAAGAGTTTAACCAGAGCTGACACTTAGAAGGAGAGCAGAGTGTTGTCTGCAGGCCTGTTTCTCATTTTTGGGATGTGAATTGGCAATCTCAGTGAATTGCAGTAAGGCCACCACTACCAACTGGTGCGTGGGGGAAGAAGTGGGACCACTAAATGAATTAGCGGCCACAGCAGTAAAGGAAACGGAAAGTATGTCAAGGATTTGTGTCATATATTCTTGTTGCTTGTAGACCAGATATTTAACATTCAGCCACAGCTTACAGGAAGCTCAGCACATTAATTTACACAAGCTAAAGGTCTGCCAGCATCATTGTCTTTAAGTAGGCACCGAATAATAGAACAAGTCATATTTCCCCCCAAAATGCTTTATTATGTAGTAATGACTCCTGCCCTCCCTGTCGGCTCCTCTCCCCAGGTGCTGTAAGAAGTGCCCATTCTCATCATGCAACTTCTGAATTCCTACATGAGAAAATGCCAAAGACTATTTTACACCGGCACAAATGTATTTTGGGGCAGAACAGGGATACTTTTCAATAACAGCTTGAAATACCTCATGAACTTGGGAAAATTAAAAATACGCTTAAAACTTGAAATCTTATCCTCCTTTAAAGGAGATCAGGGTAATACAAGTATTTTGCAATATAAAAAGATGTACTGAAGCCACCATTTCTTTCCAGTCTGACTGCAGATGTGAAAGTTTCGTTAGACAGGTTTCGGGTATCGTACTGCGTTAAGCGACCCGTCCACGCGTGAGGTGACGCCTGACTGACATCCGTACTTGCGTACTCATGTTTCAGACACGGCGGTAAAGAAAAGCACACGGGTGTGGATGTCATCTGTGCCGATG
>NW_010285658.1:0-2150 GCF_000690775.1 Eurypyga helias
TCCCAACAACCAACCAACCCCAAAACACCGGTACTTACTTCTTTTTGTTTGTTATTTCAGGACCAGATAGTGCCTCAGGCTCAGACCTCCATGCTGGGACTCATGATTGTATTGAACCACTTTGGGAGAATGAGGTTGGGACCACGAGGATGGCCCTTCACCTGTCCCCCTCAGAGACATGGAGGTGAAAGTCATTTAGGTTCCCTGTTACACTGAACACCTCTTTGGCTTCCAGCTGGACAAACTGTAGACAGGAAAAAGTTGTCAGTTATTTGCTCCTGACTTTTTCTCTTCTCTCCACCCTGTGCTCTGCAGGGAAAAATAAAAACACTTTAAGGACTTTGCTCACTCCTCGAAATCAGGAACCACTTTAAGCATTTTGAAAAAGTTTGCAGTTTTCCAACTCAGGCACCTTTTGGATAATTGAAATTTTTGGAATTGCAGAGCCCTGCCTGAAGTGTTGACAGGAGTAGGATCGGATGAAGCCTTGGTCATCCCCAAAACCAATGTGAAACCCAGCTCAGCCTTTGTGATAATGCTTAGGCAAAAATGGGCATGTATTTGGTCAGATCTCATTCCCCTTTGAACTCGGTTTGGATTCACTGTGTGTAACTGTAATATAGCCCTAAGTAGTAACAAGGAGTGATTTATTTAAAATAAAGGTTTTCTCACAACTGGTGCCTGATTTGTTGCACATGTTGGACAGGTCTGAACCATTGTGTTTTCTATGTAGGCAGTATGATTATATATGCAGTGAAATGGTACTGCATGACAAAATAGGGTAAAAAAACATATTTCATCCATTTAAAATACATTTTAAAAGACGTTTGGATTTTTTTTTTTCTTGAAAGGTTTTGCTATTTCCATACTGATAATTTGCATAACCAAAAGATGGCAGCAGTCCATCTGCAACTGATGCATATTTACAATATTTGTTCTTCTGCACTTGTAAGAACTCTTGGTGTTTTACAGATTGTTTCAGTACTGAAAAAAAAATTACCATATTATTTTTCATTAAGACTGTTATAACTAAGAAATATGATGCTGATTACAAAAATATTTTTTATTCAGCTGAATAAAGCTAATGAATAAAAAGATATATGTTTGAATGTTTATTGCGATTTTGGCAGGTGCATTGAAGTATAAATTATAGCAGTATCAATGAATAAATTAATCATAATTACCACTCTTTTAAAAAAAACTTTTCTCATCAAAGATGTAGATGCTATAATTAGATCTCATAATTTTAGATAGGGAAGGATATTTACCAGCAAATGTCTGATGTGTTGGAGAGAAAACCACTGATGAGTGTATTATATAGCAAATTTACTGATAAAATTAGAATTACAATTAAAGTACTTCCAAAGTTGGAAACAAAAATCTAACATGTTCATTTGCTTTAATTCAGTTGGATATCTCCCATGTAACATCAAAAAATTAATAAGCATAAACTGAACAGTATAGACTTAACTTTTTCACTCTGCCTTGACAGTATGGATTAAGCCACATGAAGTGAAAATTAGGCGCCGCTTATATGTCACAGTATGTGACATAAACTTATAATTTAGGTGAACAAGATCAAAATTTTGGTCATGAAACCTATAAAGTGTCTGAAGTTCTGACATTTCACCTCCATATGCGTCAAGTTCATAATGTCCCTTGAAGCCCATCTCATTCCTGATGCCACTACAACTTGCAAAGTGAGCAGCCCTTATGCCTAATGCTCATACAGTGATGGGTCCACGGAGGACACACTGAACATGTGTCATGCTGCTGAAATGGTCAGGTGGAAACTGTCCCTGTCCCCAGGCACATTACAGCTGAAGTTGAGCTGTCACCCTGTCAGTATCAGACTAGATGCAACTCAAAGCACAAAAAGATATAAACCCAGTCTTTTCTTCATAAAAATGCATTTAATCATCAGGCTATAAACAACCTGTCTATTTATGTCATGCAGTGGTACCACAAGTAATACAACTCCTGTAGGGTCAGTGAAAGAACAATCAAAAAAATAATGTAACTGGGTGTTTCGGTTCCTTTAGTAATGGTTATTATGGTCATAAATTGTTTAACTATTAAAGAATAAATTGATAAAATACAAAACCAAGGTTGAAATTTTAGAAGGAAAGCTCCCACCGCAACCTCCCCCC
>NW_010285659.1:0-2036 GCF_000690775.1 Eurypyga helias
CCCTTGGCCTCATTCACCTGAGGAAGCCTCTCCTGTAGGCCTGCAGGAAGGGCCAGGTCATCCCAAGTGGCTGACCTCTTCTCAACTGAACTGGAGTAAAGAACCATGGTTGTGCTCCATGCTGCTGAAAATGCTCCCTTTTAAATAAATCTCTGCAAATCTGATTGATGAGCAGTAAATGAGCTGCCATTACTCACTTCGCTTTTGATGAAGTAAACGCACCCTTATTTGGGTTTAAACCAAGCCTGTTTCATTTTACATAAACCATTTAGGCAAATGTTCAAACAGAAGCAAAGCAAGAGCCTGCAGAGTGGGGTGTACCAGTATAACCAAGCAGATCATTGCAATACCGTTTCTCTCTCTTCCCTCCCTGCCTCATCTTCATTTTCCTATTGTAACTCAAAAGGGTCCCAGGTGCCAAAGGTCTGTCACCTGCAGGGGAGTAATAGAGTTCTGCAGGCACACAGAAATGCAGCACATACTTTGGCAGGGACAGATTTTGCTCTTCTCTGTGCAAGTAAGAAACGTTTCTACTTATTTCCAGCAGTGTGAGAAAAGAAGTTTGCATATTTTACTCTTCTCACAGGCTCTGAAATGAGACGGACGTAGCCAGAGCCTGCCTTTGGCTGCACTGTTACACATAGCAGGAATTTCACTGAAGTCAGTTGAATTACTCCAAATGGATGTGACATGGGTAAAATCAGTGGGTCAGTTTTGGCCCCAGTGAGGATGCTCTTACAACACCAATGGGACACAGCAGCTTTGGTGCCTTTAAAGAATGTCTCTGCAAACCCCTGCAACATGCCAGAGTCCCAGGATGCTGCTGGCTCTTCCTCCTCCATAATTTTTGCTGAAGAGCTAATCTGGGAGAAACAGTGAGACAGCATTTTTGCAGTCGGATGATTTCCTCACTGCTAGAACACCTTCCTGGCAATGCCAGTTTTCCTAATACCAAGCAAGTTTCTGGAAGTCCATAAAATCTACATTCAAGACAAGGCTCAAGTCTCTTTCAGAAGTTTCTATCTACTTCCAAGCAAGAAAACTTCCCTGGCACGTCACGCCTGGATCAGAATTTGATGTATTTTGAGTGTCTTAATGTCACTCAATAGATGATGTGTAAGGTTTTAAATAGAGCATTTTCCCTAAGTCAGGGAAGCCAAACTGTAAATTACATTTTTTTGCTGGTGCATTCACTTGCCAACTGCACCGATAAGTAGCTCAACAGGGTGAGAAATGGCTGTTAGTCCTTCTCTGCTCATTTTGCCCTGTTCTAAACATAGTATTCTTCAGTGCCGATTTTCTGGAGTACATTAAGGAAAAACTTTAAAAAACCCAGACCAAACCCACAACCAAAACTTAACAGTGGTGTTAATTTCATTAATGTAAAAGCTAATCAACTAGATACTTCACAGTAGGTCTGAGCTTATTGCTATTTTCCTCTTTTATATAAATATATGGGCCCTCAGTGACAAGAACATCAAGTTTGAATCAGAAAGCGGGTGAAACTGTGGAGGCTGGGAGCAAAGCAAAGTTAGTGCATTTTGGAAAGAGGTAGAAGTTGACCCATAGTCTCAGCCCACCAGTCTGACTTCTAGGACCATGCAAGTCAAAAGGTGTGCCGGCCAAAGCATAAGCTACATCTTTCATCTCCGTAACTGGAAAAAGACTTGAAGTTGGAGGGAAATAGCTGGAAGCCGGGGATAGCCTGGTGCAAAACCACATCCAAGGAACTGCAACCCTCTATCACCCCATCATGAAGAAATTCATACTATTATACAGGTAACATCATTCAACATGTAGCACAAGTAAAAGAAGTGTTAATGGTCCTATTCTTGACTGGAATACCTGCAATTCCTATGGGCAGTAATGAATGCAAATTATATGGTAATTATAGCCCATAATTACAATGAGAAGGTTTCACTGACAAAGTGCTACCATTAATGAAAACCCAGATCACATAGGATTCCAAGAACATAATCAGCATTATCCTGTTTCCATCTAAGCATAATTTCCACGCAGATCATAGAATCATAGAA
>NW_010285660.1:0-2128 GCF_000690775.1 Eurypyga helias
CCCCCACATCCCTGTCCCTGGAACCGCCCTCTGCAGACACCGAGCGCTCCGAGCAGGCTCCCTCCTCCTTCACTGGCTGGGGTTTGATGAAGAATTTAGGTGCCGGAGGGCTGAACCTGGAAAATAATGCAAATCGGATTACGGACCTGCAGTGGGAAGGAGGGAAGCCTGCATGGGCAGTTGCTCGGCAGCATGTGGCCCCTGGGTGGGCTCTGGTGAGGCGAGCTCAGTGATGGGTCTGACCCAGCAACTGTGACACCGGGATGGAGCAGGTGATCACTTAGGGTGTCGCTGCTGGCAGAGCAGGCAGCTAGTCACGAGGAGAAACAGAAGAGGACGAAGATGAATGCCTTGCGGAGAGGCAAAACACGCAGTGAGAGTGAAAAAGACAGAGAAACTGTGTGAAAAAGCGAGACTGCGACACAAAGGGGCAGATCCAAAGAGCGACGAGTCTGGTCAGACCCACCAGTGCCCTCCTGAAACTACCCACTGCCACGGACCGTGTCATCCCCACCCGGATGGCCAAAGCGAGAAACTCTGCAGCTCTACTAGATGTTTCCCCTGAACATTCCCCGACGATGACCTGCAGCCCGTGGTCAGTCCAAGCAAGCGGCAGTGCTGGTGGCTTTCTCCATCACCATCAGGCAGGAGCAGGGATGGAGCCCGCTGACTGCTGTGCCCTGACCGGCCAGAGCCCAGCACCACACACCCATGGAACCCACCATGGGACAAGGCACCGCGGAAAGACACGTCAAACAATTCTGGGCAGACACGATTAAACAGCCCATTGATCCCACGAGCACCCATCAGCAGCCATTAGTACTTTGGGGAAGGAAGTTTTGGTCACTTTTAATCAATATACTGCAGCATTCAGCTGCCTGCAGGTATTCCCCGGGTGCAAACTGATGGCTCCAACAGCTCCTCGTGCTCAAAGGGCAGCAGCTCCGCTGAAACTAGGCTAGAGGTGACATGGCCCTTCCCTGCCTGTCACCCTGCCTATCTGCAAGTGTTCCCCGTAGGCAAACACAGCAGATTTTTTTACAGCAACCGGGATGCTTCATTCCCAGCTGGGAATTAAGTGCCTTTAATGATGTGAACCCACATGAATATTTGTCTTTAGCTTTGTAGTTTATTATCTAAAGGCTGGTTTTCATCTCTGGGTTAGAGGCTCTGCTCCTCCTGACCCCCAAGAGATGCCACCTGATTTGCCTTTCCTACAGCCACACACAAGGACAGGGCTTGGCCCTGGGGAGCTCCTCCGCAGACCACCCCCCGTCTGCTGCTGGGACCCCCCACGGCACCCCGAGCACGACCTTGGTGCTGTCCATGTGGAAAAACAAACCAGGAGCAGACGGGAAGAAGGTTTTGGCTTCCCCATCACCAGTCCCATCTGTGCAACCCTCGCTCCTCTCAGCCGAGACACCTTAACACGTGTTGGGGTGCACTGATGGGCGACCAAACTGCTTGACCGCTCGCTCGGGCATCTGCGTTGGGATGAAATGAGCTCAGCTCAGCCCAGTTGTGGTGCTCCCGGGCAACTCGCAGCTGGATGCTACCTGTCCCTGGTGACATGGGACCTGCCTGCAGCGTAGGGCTACCAACAGCCAGCGCCACCTCGAAGCCCTCCAGCTATGCACCAGTTCACTGCGTAGTGCTGGCTGTCATCACGGTGGCTGTCCCAAAACCGCTCGCTGCGATCCATGCCAGCGAGGAGACGAAAGCGCTGCTCCTGGAGCCGCTCGTGATAAATGCTGCGGGTTCCTAACAACTCCTGAGAAAAGGTAAACCCCCGAGATGGAAAATCCATAATCATTTATTAAATTATCTTTAGTTTTATAGAACGGTTTGAGGCAACTTCAGGGGACCGCAGTGCCTAGACAACAACAGTATTTTTCACTCTAAAGTAGAAGCCCTCTGGGACGTGATGCTGGGAGATGTGATTAGTGAGTCCTGCTGCGGAGAGGCACAAAGCACAGCGAGGGACTTCTTTCAGCGGGGGAAAGCCAAAATGAGTAACAAGAAGTGTAATGTGGAAAGGAAGGGAGTGAGGAACCCAAGGTGTCATTACACAGCTGACCCCTGGGACAAGAAATCTGGGTGCTGAGGAGAAGGGGTTGTCTTAGGAAAG
>NW_010285661.1:0-2141 GCF_000690775.1 Eurypyga helias
CAGAAGTCGGAAAACGCAACGTGCTTCATTACAGAAGGCATTTCTTAGAAGGATAAAGTGTGCCTTCTGTGCCTTGCTGGACTTCAGATCTCTCCCGGTCGTAGCCGATTGCCCTCTCAACCTAGCAGAGGAATTCAATTGAGCCGCCCGGTGCTGCTGTCCTCAGATTCTCATCCTATTAAGGAATTTCGAGGAATAAAAACAATTTTATACATCAGAGATGAGGTTCTCCTGTTGGAGGCCAGCATGGGGTCAGAATTTTGGCTCTGCAAAAGCTGAATTTTTACTCCTTTGATGTTTACTTGAGCAAATCACTGCATTATCTGAACTGTTTTCAAAAGAGGAACACTAAGACTAGGTGAACCTGCCCAGAATTCATGCTGGTTTGGTCAATCACATCTTCTCCCTTTAGTTCCCATCTAGTAGAAAGCGAACTTCTGTACAGATTTCATCTCGCAGTTTGGGCCTTCTCCTACCCGTTCCTTTGAGTTGCTTCTTTCATCTTAGAGATAATAAAACTCATAGACTAAATAAAGTGAAACCTACCAAAGCAAGTTCATGCTCTTTTAGATTGGTTTTTACTTTGGAATTTTCTCCCCGTGTTTTGGAAGGTGCTCTGAGTGGAGTACTTCATCGTAAAAGACACCAGAATGGTCCTTGAGCTCAAGTATTTTCAACGATGCTTCTGTCAGTAGCCATGCACTCTGAATCGATCCAGCCAACTGCTGCGTGTAACAATGTACTTCGACCACAACGCACTGAATACTTACTTCATCTCATTCCAGACTTGGCCTTGACAAAGCATCGTTGGGCACGCTGCTAATTGAAAACGCCTTATATCACGGTCGTAACTACCTCTTCTCTAACTCGAAGACGTATTTCAACATAGCAGTGGATGAGAAGGGTCTTTGGATTATATATGCCTCAAGCACTGACGAAAATATTATAGTAGCCCATATCGACGAAGAAAGCTTTTCAGTCATTCGTCATATCAACACTACGTATCCGAAGTCCAAGGCTGGTAACGCGTTCATTGCGTGCGGCATTATGTACGTTACCGACACTAAAGACACAACAGTAAGTTTTGTGTTTGATTTACTGAAAGAGAAGCAGATTGATGCAAGGTTTGAGTTACGGTCTTCACAGTCTGTTCTTGCTATGCTTTCCTACAGCCTAAGAGATAAGAACTTGTATACGTGGGAGAATGGGAGCTTAATGGTATACCCTGTGCATTTTGGCCGATGAGTGCATTTTAAATGTCTGACTAAATTGATTATTTAAAGCTTGTTGATATACACATGGGGGGCTCTTGACTGTCTGTTTGCCGACGGTGGTTTGTGAGTGCGCGTAACGGGGAGATCAGGGGTCTCTGTATGGACACGCTTCACTTACGTAGGCCGTTCTCTTTTAACAGAGTAGCTGTTCGATCTTGCAGCTGGTGCAGAGAGCACAGACTGGCTTTTGTTTTTCCTTTATTCGGCCGATAATCGTACCTATGTACCTTGATTATTCCATGGTCACGTGCTCAGCAGAGAGACTATTTATAAATGTCGGGTGCAGTCCTCTTACCAGCAGTCATTCTCTAGACAGTGCTTATGGCCTAGGATAAATGTCTAAATAATGAACTTTTGCGTACAAATACCTTTATCATTTTCACCTACCGCTTTCCACCGATTCTCTGCGAGCACTTTTTGACGATACACAGGTGTTAGAAATAACGGGGATGGAAAAAGGTGTTTAAATAGAAAACTTCAAATCTGACAAGTCCAGTGAATTCTTACATAATCAAAAGCAAAATCCAGGCCAAGTACAAGGAAAATGAGAACAATGGCATTATTAAAAATATTGACTATCCCTGAAGTTGTGTTCAGTAAATGGAGGGGGGGAAGAAAAGTAACGGGGTATAAAATTGAAGAGAAGATGTAACATTTCTGATTAAAAATCCCTTGGTAACGGTGTTGAGTTGCTTGTGTTGCTGCACCCTTCCTTGCCCCTCCCTGCCACGTAGATTATACTGCTCCCACTTGCATCTGGTAAGGTATGTTTCTAAGAAGAAACTTTCCCCACGTTCGTCTGTACCAAGGGACTCACAGAAAGAAGGGTATAATACCTTTTTGTTGTTCCTCTCGGAAAAATGAAAC
>NW_010285662.1:0-2155 GCF_000690775.1 Eurypyga helias
GACGTAAACCTCCTGGGTAAACTGCGGGGAATTGTCGTTCACGTCCGATATCTGCACGAAGATACTTTCTCGAGAGCTCAGCCGCCTCCTACCCCAGTCCATGGCTGTGATGGTGATGTTATACTGCGCCGTCCGCTCCCTGTCCAGCGCCGCGTTTGTCCTCAGCTCGTAGTAATTATCAAAAGTGGCGGTGAGACTGAAGGGCAAGTCGCCCTCGATCGAGCACTCTGTCCTGCCGTTGTCCCCGGAGTCGCGGTCCCGCACACTGAACAGGGCGACCACCGTCTGGGGCGGGGCGTCCTCGGGAATGGAGGCGGTGAGGGAGGTGAGCGCTATCTCCGGGGCGTTGTCGTTCACGTCCAGGACTTCCACCTGCACTTTGCAATGCGCAGACAGCCCCCCGCCGTCGGTGGCTCTCACCACCATCTCGTGGTCTTTCGCTGTCTCGAAGTCCAGGTTGCCCGAGACGCGTATCTCCCCGGTGGCGGGGTTCAGCTCGAAGAGCTGCCGGGACCGCTCCGAGGTCTGGGTGAAGGCGTACCGCACTTTCCCGTAGGACCCCTCGTCGGGATCCGCGGCCGTGACTCTGAGCACCGGCTGCTCCGGAGGGCTGTTCTCGGCCAGGCGCACCTCGTAGACCTCCCGACTGAAGACTGGGGTGTTGTCATTGGCATCCATTACCACGATCCGGACCTGAGCCGTACCCGACCTGGGTGGCGAGCCCCCGTCGGTGGCCGTGAGGAGTAAATTCAGCTCTCGCTGTTCTTCGCGGTCCAGTTGCCGCTCTAGCACAAGCTCCGCGTATTTTACTCCACCTTTCCCTGTTCCAAGAGCGAGGGAGAAATGCGAGTTGGACCCGAGGCTGTAGTTCTGCAAGCCGTTGCTGCCCACGTCCTTGTCCTGGGCGCTTTCCAGGGGGAAACGGGACCCGGGAGATGTCGTTTCGAGAATCTCTATAACCATCTCCTTCTGCGGGAACACGGGAGGGTTGTCGTTCACGTCACGAACCTCCACCTCCCCTCGGATCAGCTGTAAGGGATTTTCAAAGAATATCTTAAAGAAGAGCGTGCAGGTATCGCTCTGCGGACAGATCGCCTCTCGGTCCAGCGACTCTGTTACCGCCAGGACTCCGGTGTTTTGGCTGAGGCGGAAGAGCTGCTCGTTCCCCTCGGACACAACGCGGGCTTTGCGAGCTGCGAGCTGGCTCGGGGAAAAACCCAAGTCCTTTGCAATATTAGCGACAAAGGAGTCCCTCTCCATTTCCTCCGCCAGAGAATAGCGGAGGGTTTCGGCCCCGCTCTGACACACGCAAACGCAGAGAATAAACAAGATCACTTGCCTCTTGCTGCCTCCGCTCCGGCTCCCACACGCCATTACCCTCCAGACAAGCCATCCACTGTCCTCCGTCATTCCCAGAGGTTTTAAACAGCGTCCGAGCGTCCCGTGTTTGTTAGGAATCCCGAGGCAAGGGGGTCTGAAAGCCACCCCGACCACCCCGACTCCGTGCCCCGCCGCCCTTCCCGAGCAGCTCACACGGCTCTTTCCGGCTCCCTGTGCCTGCAAACCCGCTGCGGGCAGAGGAACCTGCCGCTCCGTGGCCAACAGCCCCACCCAGCGTCGCGAGGGGGAATATTTCCTCTGCCTTCCCAGGCGGGCCAGCAGTGCTGGTTTGGAGTTTGCTGCTTGAGGGGTTGCCACTGTCCGTGCCAAACCGAAGCCATAAAGCGCAGTGCAAATGCTCTCCTCGCTTGGAAGCAGGCTCCTTCCCCGCATACAGAGCCCTGCTCTGCGTATCACTTCCCAGCTCGCAGCCGCGGACTCTTCAGACCAAGCTTTTGGTCTCCCTCTCTGTTGCGTGGGCATCGCAAGATCTGCCACTGACAGAGGATGCATCGCGGGATTTTCCTTTTCTTCTCCACTCGTCAATCAGCACAGGACAGGTAGCTAGTGGGACGCCTCAGAGAAACACCGCTATTGAGTGTGAGAGCTGGGGCCAGGGAAAGATCCCGAAAGCTTCACCACCACACTAAAAGTGCTGTTATGGGACACATCATCCTAATGCTGTTTTCTTCACATTATGTATCACACTTCGCCCGAAGGACACACCGTTTTAACGCCTTTCCTTGTCAAAGGCGTTTTTCTCCTGAACTGACAG
>NW_010285663.1:0-2119 GCF_000690775.1 Eurypyga helias
TTTTTTTTTTAAATTTTTCCCCCTTTAGCTTGGTGAGGGTTATCTTTTGCAATGGCACCAGCCCATGGGATGATGCCCGAGTCCTCGTGACAGTATTTGCTGCAGAGGTCCCCGTCTCCCACGTCAGCACTTTTCTGGCTGCAGGAAGGAGGTACCATAGCACCCGCTGCACAAGAGCCAGGAGGACAGCTTGTCCCAATGCATTAGCGTGAGAGACGACATTGAGGCTGCTGCTACCCACTTTGTAAGGATTATTAACAGAGGATTTTTAAAACACTGCTTCTGGCTGTGGAATCACCAGTGGACAGTGTCACTTAATGCCCCTGGGTGCTCACACAGAGATGTCAAAGGGTCACAGAAGGAACCTGCTGCTGCCAAATTCAGTGTAAACAGCATCCTGGACAGTCACGAAGCCACCCTGGCTCAACCATGAAGGCAAAGCTGCTTCCCAGAGGGGTCCAAACTTTCAAAATTAAACTGTGTGTCAAGAGTGCAAGGCATGGTCACTTCCCTTCGCAGACAGTTACACTTCATTTGGTGCTGCAATTGCAAGGTTCCAACTGGAGTCAAGGTTAAAACATTCTGGACTCTTATTCTCAGCTCTGATCCTAGCATCCCCACACTAACACCTTACGTAACACCTTTCTCTCCCCCCTCCTCTGCTCCACCATGAAATGGGGTTGGTGGGAGATGGTTACCCAGAGATGTGCCCACCAAGCTCCTACAACCCTCCTCACCTGATAGTCAAGGTCACAGGCTCAGGGGCTCCACCCACACTGAACCTGAATTCTTCTGCAAACTGCCCCAGGATGGTGGAACTGAAGGAGATGTGGATGACTTGCAACCCGTCCGGCAAAATACTGCCCTCCCTGGGGAGAAAGGTGAAGCAGGAGCCCAGAGCTGTAGCCGGAGGGACCAAGCTGAAGACAGCATCAATGGCGCCTTTGTTAAATAGGATCACCTGCAGCAGCAAGAAAAGATGGAAATACATGAGGAATCTTCCATTCTTACAGAAGGCTGATGTGGTTTTTAATTAAACATCTGTGAAAGGCAGAAGTTGCTGTGTGCTGCTGCTTAGCAGAAACCAAAGAAAACACAACAGGACAACTTCTGCCTTCGGGTTTGATTTTATTTTTCATGCAAAGCAGCAATAACTTCACATAAACAGTCACTCTGGGTTTACTGCACTGACACAGAACAGTCCACAGGACCTGCTCAGCATCACCAAGTTGATTCAGACCCGTCCCTAAGAGCAACGAAAGGCGGTTGCAGCTTTCCTAGTGAATCATCACATAACTGCTTCTGCTCCAGATAAGTCTGATCCTGCCAAGGGCAGAACAACATTCAGCTTCCGTTGCAGCCAACGAGTTTATTGCATGCGGAAGACACCTCGGGACAGCACTATAACAACTTCAGAAGCACCCCCCAACTCTGCTACGGTATATAATTTAGGTCTATTTTATTTTCTCGAGTCTTTGCTCAACCAGACATGTAAAAAAAGATGAGTGAGGTGCATAGCAGCTCCACTTATTCTAAAGAATTTGTCTTTTATAAATATTCACAGCCATCATCTACAAATTTACCATTATTTAGAAGAAAAGGCAAATTTGGAACCAAACCATATTTTGTTGAATGCTCGAGAGGTCTACCACCTCGAACAAGCACCACTGTCCTGCAGCATTTGTTGAGATCAAGCTCTCCATGCTGGCCAAGAAATGCTCGTGAGTACCAGTACGCTGCCACACACCACCAAACCCACCCACAGCAAAGCTGGAAAGTTTCTGCTTGCTGCAGGGTGACAGCCTGCCATTTCCATGGACTTATCAATCTGCCTTGGATTTCTTCTCCCTAATTTTTGTTCTTGCAAAACCTGTCAGAAAAACTGATGCAGCAGGAGAAAGATGTCCCTTATTTTTTAGTTTTGCAGCTGCTGTTGAAAATATTAATGTATTTGAACCCCACAATGGTTACTTGAAAACTACTCTGTCCTCTCATGTGTTTTAAACCTTAGTTACAAATTGCACTTAGTGACCCTACGCGGAGCTGGGGTTTACCTCCAGTCTGGCTGCTTGGGAGAGCACTAATAGCATCATCGACTTACTCACATTTTCTCAAGTAA
>NW_010285664.1:0-2150 GCF_000690775.1 Eurypyga helias
CTTTACTTTTTTTGAAGGAGAGCATAAGAGATGCCATGAAGCCCACAGGACACTGCCTGGTCGGGCATACACAACCCTAGTAAAATAGTTACTGCTTGTACAGCTTTGGGAAGATACGACACAGCTGCTTTGTCACAGCCACCTCTGTCCTGTTCCTGCTGGAGGTAGGTACAGGATTGCTCACCCAGGAGCACACAAACCCTTCAATCTGCCTAGCAGGACTCCTACCTGAGGAGAAGCTAACTGGTACCTGAGCCAGGAAGAGCCATATGAAGAAGGGACTGGTTTGATGACGTTTTTCTGGTCATAAGCAAGGTCAAGCCTAGTCCAAAATCCTTCAGCTAGCACCTACATTAGGTTATATTTGACTGGTTTCAAACCAGGACGGCTCCTGCCCTAAGCCTCAGGGAATCCACCCCAGAGGAGGTGTGCTGACCATGCTCTGCCTGCTTCCACCCTTGCTGAGCAATGCTGCAGCCCTTCTTCCAGTTCGAGTTAAGCCCTTGCGTGTTGGCCAGACATATCAACCAGACAGCAATAGCTAATGCTGTCTGAGAGGCACAGCACATAATGGCCAGTCCATTTATCTCCCAGTCACTGCAGTTCCAGTAAAACATCACTTTGTTAAATGCCTGGAGCCAAAGAAAGCATCTCCAATGCTATAGAAAACTGAGCTTATTCTAGGCAGGTCTTACTCCCCTCCTGGAAGATCTGCTGTGCTGAAGAGAGCTACAAACTCAATTCTCGCTGCCAGCAGCAGACCTCAACTGTCATTTCTGGCTCTTGGCGGAGACAGGGCGATGTTCACCCGCACTAGCAGCGGGGCTCTGAAGGGACAGCCCAAAGAGGCCTAATTCCCCCAGCAATCACATTTTAGACAGTGGTTTTCAGCCTCAGCGATCCACTTCCTTCCAGTCTCCCCTCCTTACACAAACACCTGCATGCTGTCCACAAGTACCAGCGCCCATTTTGTTTCAAGAATTTACTACTGTAATTAGTCATATGAATATTCATATACGAGATTCTGTGGAGTAGGTGTAGCAGGCAGAAGCCACTATTTATAAACGCCTCCTTGCTCTGGAATTGCTTGTGTGCAGACACTGTTCCCATGCCTGTCTCCTTCCTACGCCTTGAAGCTAAAAATCACTTATCAGAGACTTACAATAAGGCTTCTAAACAGAAGATTTCTTTACAGCATTTCTTCCTTTCTTCTGCGACTAAGGTCATTTGCATGAGAACAGCATCTTTGAGCTTTCCATCTGCTCCTGATTTTGCACCTGTAGTTAATATCTCTCTTTTTCATAACATATGACTCATTGGCACGGTTACAGGAGGTGATATCTGTTTACAGGAGACCAGTTCCTAAGAGCCAGAATGACTCCACTGCACAGAAGGTTTGGAACAAGACAGCACGGCTCTGTTTGTTTGTCAACCCCCACACAATAGGTAGAACAAGAAGCCCAGTCCCAGGGTCACTAGCCAGATTTCACTGCTCAGGTGGGATCCCAACCAACTCTGACTCGCACTTCTCCTCTCCAGCACAACCAAGAGCAGTTTTCCAGTGGTTATACCCAGGACGCAGACAGGCTCAGCAGCCACCTCTCACCACCTGCTGCACTTTGCTCCTCATGGGTAGCCAAATTTCCTCACTCCACAGCTCCAGGGGGTGGCTGCATCCCCAAGCAGCTCCTGATTAAGTTTGTGGGATGCCCCTGACACCACGTTAGCCCACCAAGCCGCTACTTGCCCAGTCTCGGCAACTCCTTCCCATCACTTTAATGGTGCTGTTTTGTCAGGGCCTGCGAGCTGCTGCGAGGGCCTGAAGCGCAGACCATCTGCAAGGCCGCCTCCGCCACATCTCCCTAGGAAATGGGAATGTTACCCCATGGCTCTGGGCACGGCCTACCAAACGGCTGTTTGCAAGACAAGCTTTTCTTTAAAAACAACAACCATTACACACGCAGTGTCCTCTCCAAACTCCTCTCCTCCCTTCCCCAGCCAAAACATCAGTTATAAATATCTCCGGGGCTATTTGCCGTATGAGTCCCATCGCACCGTGGCTTAGCTTAGCTCCTGCTCGGCAACATCCTTCACTGCTCGGAGCCCCCCCGTGCCCAGAGGTGCCTGCGGCTCAGTCAAGCAGAGCCATC
>NW_010285665.1:0-2149 GCF_000690775.1 Eurypyga helias
TTTTTTTTTTTTTTTGCAATATGTTTATTTCCTCTAGAACATTTGATTTCATAGAATATTTTTTATTTGTACTTAAATCTGATATCCTGATGTATTCAGCATTTTTGGCTCAACTGTCACCCTGGTTTTCACACTAACTAAAAAAATACCACTATAAAATATTCACTGCTCAAGGGCTAAGACAATTTACAAAATCATGGTTCCTAACCTTCCTTCTCATGCCTTGTAATTTTCTTTTTCATTGTAGGATCTGCCATCAGTAAGACCTTCAGTGCTAGCTTAGTTATCCTGGCCAACAAATCATGATTCTTCCTGTTGAATGAACCTGAAAGGGAAACAAGGAATATACAAACAAAATGCAGTTAGCTCACTCTACTCAACTGTAACGTCCACATAGTATATAACTCTAAGCCAGGTTGGTCAGAGACCCTGTTCTGCATTTAGGCCATGATACAAACCACTCTTAAGCCTCTAGTCTTTGGTACTATGTAAAAAATAAAAACTTGCTCTCCCCCATATCTAAGGAACTTCTTGTCAAAGGATTTAATGTACTTTGAAATAAATACCTAACATATGTGAGGGATTAGGAAGGTATTTTCTGAGTTTTATTTAAAATACTAGATATTCCTTTAAACCAAGGTATTATTTGAATAAAAGCATATATATTTTTTACTTACATATAAAAAAGTGAATATATTTACCAAATAAACCAATGCAAAAAGTTGTTTATCTTCATGCAAATATCAGCTTGTGATTGTATACTTTTATTTTAACCAACTGACACCCACGCATAACAAAACTGTAAGTGGAGAATCCTACACTTTCAAAACAAGGTGATTTTGATTTAGGACTACTTATATCTTGAAATTTAGCTGTTAAAACTTACTATGAATATTTTCTGATAGAATTCCCTCTGATATTGAAGTCAGAATATATTTCTACATTAGAATTTTATATATATGTCAAATAGTCCAAATAAACAAGGAGAAAAAGTAAAAAACCCACATATTGAAACAACAGGATTTAAAAGAATCCAGCTTTAGCTGGGCTGTTAAATAGATAGGACTCCTGTAAAACTCTTCTTTTTCACATGACAGGACACTATTAAAGTGAATGATCTGATAGGAGTTTGTACAAGATACCATTCTTGTGCATTTCTTATGTTGGATATGGCACAGTAAATGGCATCATTTTTGGATAGATGTCTTGGACGTTGATTCTGTAGTGAGTGATATTATCCTTATCCATTGCACAACATGTGAACACCAACAGTAGTCAATAGCTGTAGGGGGAAAGTGAGCTTGGAAGAATATGCCGTATCTTAATTACATCTCAATCCTTTTAGAGATTCATTTCCTCTTTTATGTACAATAACAAAATAGCTTTAGTTTCAGTAACTCTGTTCCACTTGTTATTCAAGCTATTTGTAAAGAGAAATGGTCAGACAAAAGGAATGGTAACACATTTTAAACCTTGAAGATTATCCAACCTTTTTTATGTGAAAGGTGATCTTTAATTCTGGAGATCATCTATTATCCCTCAGCCAGAAAAGTCACAGGTGAATGGTACAAGACACTTGATCATCCTCCAGGCAATGAACATAATACCAGTCTTTTTCTTCTAGCCTCTACACTGAAGAAAATAGATTACTAAATATTTTAAAGAGAAATATTTTTCTTGATCTACTTCTTGATTTATTTGGTCATTCAGTGTAATTAATCCTGCATTCTACCAGTACATCCTAAAGAAAGTCACCAAAAAATGCAAAGTCACAGAATATAGGAGGATGATTTATATACTAAAATTAAAATGATGGCTGAAAGTTTTCAGCTTCTAGTTATTGATTTTTTTTTTTAAATCAGTTCATCATCCGTGTTTTCCAGATGAGTACATCAGATAACTCTATCACTTATAGGGTGAACAGAACAATGTATTCACTTCCTGACCCTACCTTAACAAGGATATAAAAAAAAATTAGGGTTATTATTTCAATGCCTAGCATATCTAATCTTTAGAAACATGGTGCTCTCATAATGCAACTTAGGAAAGAGAGACTTTTGGAATCATTGAAGATATGTTTAAGCAGTTCAATTGCTCATGTGGTGACTTAGTTTTGGTTTGTTTTGTTTAATAGGGATTTGGTGGAAAT
>NW_010285666.1:0-2155 GCF_000690775.1 Eurypyga helias
CGGCGACTGCCTCAGCAGCAGGTGAGTTGGGAGGTCCCGGCCATTCTCCCCCAGACTCGGCAACACCCCCAGGACTTCCATCCCAGGGAAGGCACTGCTCTGGCTTCATGGTACACGGACTGAAAAATCCCCATCACATGAAATATTTGGGGTTTGGTATGGTCAGGATCTGGGGATAGAGCGGGAGCTGAGGCTGCAGTTCAGCTGGGTGAGTGGCACACTGCGACAGGGTATCAGTGGGGTTGGATTATTTGCTCTGTGTGCTAGTGTTAATTCCGGAGTGTTTTCCGTAACCTTCACTGCTGCTTCCTCTCCATGAGCAAAATGTGAGCCTCAGGGAGGTCTGAGCGAGAGACCAAAGGGTTAATATTGATGCTGTTGCAAATCAGCTTGCATTGCCTACCTTGGGCTTGGACTCAGGCTCTGACTTCTAGAAGACAGCACATTTTAATAACACCCCTTTCTACAGTGTGCTGTTTTTTACCACCCTGGGGATATTTATAGCCTATAAATCCCTATAATGCATTTTAAACCCCCAATAGATTCACGACCCGCTCTGACAACACTCAACCTTTTCGCTTTCCAAAACTGCCCCTTGCGTTTAACATTACCAAGACGTGCAGTCATGCCCGGGGGTGGGTCCGCTGGCTCCCCGAGGCAGGCTGACTATCTCCCTTTCTCCCGACAGCTCAGACGTGACCTGGCACCACGAAGCAACCCCTTTCCAGGCCGTGCTCAATGACAGTGAGCCCACCTGGGGCTGGGAGGACGAGCAGGGCTTCTCGGCGCTCCGGCACTCCGGTAGGATGGCAGCTTCGCACGTGTTTCCCTGTCCCATCCTTCCCACCAGCAGCCAGCATGGATAGACTCTTCTGCACTGGCTTGTAGCTGATGCCCTGGCCGTTGCAGGAGGGGATGGACATTCCCCCATTAACGTCCTGTGCAACCACCTCCTTCCCCTCCGTGAGCCAGCGAAGCCTTACGGCTTGACCCACCAACGTGCAGAGGTGCAGATGCTCTGGGCAGATGTTCAGTGCTGGAAGTCTGCACCCAGTGTTTAGCTGTCAGCAAGGCCTGAATTTGCAGTCCCAGCTCTGAATTTCAGGGCTGAATACCCCCATGCTTTACTTGGCCTTCGTGTTTTAAACATGTCTTTGTCTTCACCAGAACTACAACATGTTGGACAAACCAGCAACATTATTTAGAGGGTGCAGCTTGCCACTTCACTGGCAGGGAGTTAGGAAGTTTCTAACTCCGACTTTATTTCCCCAATACCCACACCAATTTTGGCATCAACTGCAGCTCAGGGTGCAATTAGAGGCTGCCCAGTATTTCAGCTGTGCCTTCGGCTGGGGCAGTTATTGCCCCCGGTCAGGAGGAGGTGGGTGCTGCATGCGGGTGCTGCGAGGCAGGCTGGCCCCGCGACGCAGCGTCGTCCTGCCGTGCAGCGGCTGCAGGCAAGCGGGCAGGCGTCATTTCCTGCATTTGCAGAAAGCGGCGTGATAAAATCTCGAAGATACAATAATTGAGTTAATTGAGGGGAAAGCTCCACCGTTTGTCTGGGCAACTTCATTTTAAATGTAAATAAGTATATCATGTTATTCTTTGTTCTAAGATCACGGAAGTCATTAATCTGCCTTAACCTCTGCAACATTTCCTTTTAAAATTTTGTCTGGTACATTACGGTGTGGAAAATACCGCAGGGAGAGACATGCGTGTTATTTGCATCCCAAGGCAAAATAATAAGGCCTTTGTTTCCCTTCTCTTCCAATTGTAAACAAGGAATAATTGCCCTTGGATTAAGACTGTATATTCAGCCTGGATCTGAAAACAGGACTTTTTTTGCATGGGGCTTGTGGGTCACATGAAAACCTCTGGCAGGTCCCAGGCTCAACCTGTGAAGGCTCTCAGCTTTTAAGTACAAGCCCCAGACGTTTGCTCTGTTTTCTTTCCCCAGGTAAATGCGAATGTAAAGAGCAAGTTTTAGGGAATCCCAAGGTCTTCTGTGGAATGAAGTACACCTATGGTGAGTTGTGGGTGAGGTGGTGGAGGCATAAAGGGAGGTGCTGCAAGGCGGTGCAGGCGTGTAAAGCGTGAGAGGTGCGGCTGTGTGCACCGCTCCATCCCAGTAAACCTATCATAGAATCATAGAATC
>NW_010285667.1:0-2070 GCF_000690775.1 Eurypyga helias
GATTCTTCTTGGAATAAAATAATGAAAAATTATTAGCTAAAATGCAGTTTTCTGTAAAAAGCAGCTTTCAAGAACATTTTAATTGGATTTTATTGATGTAAAGTAGTAAGGTTTTTTTGAATTTTCTTTATATGGTTTTCATTATAATTGACATTTTTTTCTTGATGTATAGTACTAAGTTTAACTGTGGGAATATGCAGCCAATCATAAGCCATATAATTAAAAAGATAATAGGAAAAGTCTTTATAATCTTCATTTTGACTATTATCTAGTGAAGCATTAATATTTTGAAGAATATCTGACATCTTATTTTTCTTAATAAAAATTAGAATAAAAAGAGAAAATGTCCTTATTAATCTGCTCAAGTGCCAATAATAATTTCAGTAACAAAAACTGACAGCATGAGATATTTCTGTGATACACAGTTTGCACGGTTGTATTTGATTTGTAACACACAGAAATTAGTTTGCATCCCTTAAAATACTTTGTGAACTGTTCAGCTGCTTTTGCTGCTACCTCTGTTTCACCAAAATCCTTGCAGAAAAGCTGTCAGTGGTCAGAGTCAGCTGAGGGTCTTGGGAGGGAGAAGTGGTTGCAGAGTCAGTGGGTGCCCTCAGAGCCCTGACACCTCCGCAGACCCTTCCAGCACTCACCATATCCCTGAACGCTCTTACCTTCTCTCATCCTAGGCCAGCATCTACTCAAGGAGCCGATTGGCCAGACACTGAGAATGTGGCTTTTGGTATTCCCCATTGACCCTGCAGACCTGTATGAGACACCTCACATTAACCAGGCTCGGCATATGTGAATGTCTGTAGAGACAGCCAACACCTTTCGTTCAAAGCTACGTAGCTTCATCAGACCTCGGACCATCCTTCCACCACATTCATGGTAGTCAGTGTGAGCAATCTGATTGCCCTCTCCCTGGAATAATCTTATATGCCTGGCCAGAAAGTACCCAGCTGTGTAGCACAGGCCAACACATCTGGGAGAGACAAGACAACACTTTGTGAATTAAAGACACATGGATTTATGTAAGGCCATTTGCTAGAACTGTAAGCAAGCAAGAGGCTAGCTGTCATTCAACTTATTTCTAGAAAAAAACAAGTACCTTTACAAACGAATTGTCTTTGCTCTTTTCATTTGCAAAGCAAATACAACAATCAATTCAGACAAACCAAAGACCTTAACCAAACCACAAGAGTCTCATGACCTCAGAGCCTTGTTGTTATCCAGAAGCAGTGCAAACCACTTCATAGAGAGTTATTTGTCTTTCTTATGCTGCTCAAGGCATTCACTGCAGGGAGCAAACCACAGCCACCTTGGACAAGTAGTACTGAGTGGGTCTTGCCTCCAAATGGCTTTCGAGATCATCTGTCCAAGGCGGTCTCAAAAATTCCTCAGTCCTCCCTCATTGAAAGCATTTGTCTAGAAGGCTCAAGGTGGTGGAATACAGAAAAGTTCCCCTCTCTCTCTTTTCCTCAGATGGTAACTCAGGTGATGGTGAAACTACGGAGTTGAAGAAGGGCAGGTTGAGAAAAGAGTTAGTGACACTGAATCTGGAAGATATCCTGGCTGTTGTTTTATGAAGAAGGTGGCAAAGAGAGCTGAACCTGGTGATTGTACCCGAATAGTGGTCAGCTGCATGCAAATCTAGTACTTTGTAATGAAATCCCCTGCTGGTTCTGAAACTTCCAGAAGTAAACTGTGTTACAGATACTTTCTCCTACTGTGACATTTTTGTACAAAACAAGTCTGAGAAGCTCTGTTTTCCACAAGGCCATGCAGATAGACATGAATTGTGTTGTCTTCCCTAAATGCACTGTTGCTTGCTTGCATCCTTCGTTAGAACTCCTGACTGGGCTTGAGATGAGCAAACTTGCGGCTAATTTATTATCTGCCCTGTTTCCTTTTTCTGAAGTATCATTACAAAATTATCATTTTTAAGTTTATAAGAACATTTTCAGTCTTCAAAGTGCTTTAAAAATTATGAATAGGATTTTTGACCCTTTTTAACACCCTTGATTCTTAATTTAGCTGTTCTTTCAAATTAACGACTTTTTAGCAGTT
>NW_010285668.1:0-2158 GCF_000690775.1 Eurypyga helias
CCTGACTGAATCCAGCACACTGACCCTTCTGGGATGTTCTTTAAGAATTGAGGCCTCTGCAGTCAGTGTAGCATAGAAAAGATGGCACCTACCCTCCTTTCTTAGGGTGGGGAAAAACTGTTTCTTTGAGACTGACAAAACTATGGACTGATGTTTTCAATGCCTTAAGACAGGCAGGATCTCCTTTCTTGTTTCCTTCCCCACCTGCCCCTCCCCTGCCACCTCCCAACACACCCTTTCCAGAATCTTTGAACTGCTCTGGCTGAATTTATCAACATCTAAGAAAGCTGGTGTGAGTGATGATCTTTCTCCTCATTACAATGATATTAGCTAAGTCCTCCTTACAAGTACAGACTAAGTCTTATTTTAGCATTAAACATTTGTTCATGTTATTTTTAGACTTAGCTCATTTTCCATGTAACAGAGGGTGCCCCAAACAACTACACTGCATGCACAGCACATGTCAACACATGTAGGATGTTGGACTGAGGGAGGAAGAGGGGCAGCCACATGTCAACTCTGTGAATATGGCCTGTGCTCTTGTGGAGTCTTGATTCTCTCCACTATGGGAGTCACTTAAGAATTTCAGGATCTCATGATCAAACCAGAGCTGGCTACAGTCAGGTGTTGTGTAAAACACACATGAGACATAGTTAAGCTACAATCCATCTAAAGTTTCTACAAAGCTATCTGGATGAATTGCCATTTCCAAATGTGCAGTTTGTTCAGCATCCTTTTGTGCCTTCAGCTTTATAAGGAGAGGTGAAATTATATCTTTCAATAAGAATAAGGAATATATCTTGTGTAGTTTTAACAAATTTTATTGCAATATTGGATTATGTGCATAAAAAGGAAGCTCACAGTGGCATAATTAGGTACACTCATTATTAATAAGTTTTTAAGTACTTCAGAAACTATGTTCTGGAACTTATAAATTAATACACCACACTCTTCCAGCAAGATTTAAGGTTTGTCACCAGGAGAGCAACAAATAAATTTTGCCAAAATTTTTATTGGCAATGATAATGCCTAGTTGAAAGTGCATTTTGTTGCGAAAGCTGCCATACTTGCTTTGGCAGTCTGGGTTAAAGAGAAATCTTGATCTGGACTGAAATTCAGGATAGGGACTTGTTTGCCTGCAAAAATGTTTCTAGAACTTAACAAACCCCAAATAGTTATGAAATAAATTGCTAAAGAGACCGTTTGGCAAATCAACCTCGGTCTCTTATTTCACTTATAATAAAATCAATGCGTTGATACAGACTTCGATATTATCATGGTGCAGGTAAAGTGTTCAGAGATGTCAGATGGACTGTGTACTTATTTTGAGAACCTGTTTTTCTCTCAGTGCAGCTGTGACTTCTTCAGTGATGTTTTATCATCTGCTATAAGGACTGGGCTTATTATTTTCATTGTAGACTTAAATTTTCAAGAGAGCAAGACAATGGTGTTATTGAAGCAACTGGAACAAGTTTTGGTTAGACACAGCTGAAATTCTGCGGTTTTATTTTATTTTCTACTTTGGCTTCTCGTGCATTAATTATTTTTGTCTCAAAGGCCTTTGGCCCTTAAAAATAGTATTTGCAAACTCTTAGGCCTTGACTGTGGCAGGTTGAGCCAAAACCAAGCTGCAGCCATGGAAGATGCTGAAAAGCTGATATCTGAGATGCTTGGCAGCTGTTTGTAAAACAGTTTTCCACCATGCTCTCTCAGCACCTGCCCATGCTGTTGAGATCGAAGCAGGAAGAGATTTGTGTCCTTTAATGTCTCAAAGGAGGTCTCCTGACATCCTCCTGAACCTGAATCTCACTGGAAGGGTATGTCCTTCCTTTTAACTCTCCTCTCCCTGCAAATGTTATTTATTGCCTGCCTCTTTGCATTGGAAATGAGCAGGGATACCTTTTTGACAAGGGCCAGCAGACACACTGAAACGAAGACTGAAGTTGCAGAAATTTCAATCGTTAATCTTCAATCTTTGCCCCATTGCCTGAGATCATTCTGGTCCCAACTTATGGATGAATAAACTACTGTGGTGCGGAGGCCTTGGGGAGGGAGCAGTTGAAGTCTCTGGCTCAGAGCATGTGTCTTGTGGCCTGGAATGATGGGCTTCTGTCCCTGACCTGTCTCCCTGCCGCAAGGGCATCTCAGCAGTGCCACA
>NW_010285669.1:0-2092 GCF_000690775.1 Eurypyga helias
GGGGAGAGCCCCGCGCCTGCCTGGCGGGCTCACGCCTTGGCTCCCCAAAACCCGCTCTCTGGAAACGCCCAGGGACAGCCAGACAAGGTCCGGCATGCCGAGAAAATTATTTGACTTGAATTGATCTGACCTGATTTTACCCAGCAAGGTAATTCTGAGGAGCTGGCAAAAAATGCCCGTGTTTTCCCCCTCCCCCACCCCCATCTCTATTGGAATCATGGCATATCCCTTTGGTAGTATCCTCAGAAACCTCCTGACTCCAGCTCTGCCAGGGCATACTAAACGTTTCCATTTCTTACTCTTGCTCTTTCATTCAGTTTCAGTAAGGTGTTTTGCTCCAGAGTATTCAAAGAATAGTCAAAGCAGCCTCCCTTTAAGAATTTGCAGCTACTTCAAAGGTTTAGTTTTTACTTTAATTCATCAAAGGTTTTATCTGAGCTATCTGAGATATACAGTAGATAGAGTAAAACTCTGAAACAGCATTTTCTATTTTGACTCACAGAGACTGAAGTTGAATTTCCCTGGCTTTACATAATAATTATCCTCTTCTTCCTGATTAGACACAGTCCTTCACTGCATTTTTCCCAAAGAACGGCAGTGTTAAAAACAAAAAAAGATGAAAACATGTTAAGCACAACTCTGATTATGTTAATGAAATTTAATTATTGCTGTCATAACTCAGTCTTTTTAACCAAGTGGGAAGGAAAAGATGCTCACGTTGTAAATATTTAGCTGTCAAAACTGACATCAGATTGTCCATCTTACTAGTTGAAGAACACAATCACAGTATATTTTCTTCAGAATGTATTAAATTTTCCTGATCATAAACTCCTTGATACTTCATAGCGCATTCAGGAAGACACCCGATATTAATAAATGGTTTATGGATAAGCAAGCTTTTGGTATCTCTTCTATTTGGCACCTCCTGGTTCAGACATTGATGGCTATTACAACTTCGTAGCCTAAATCAGTGATGCGCAGTGATTATTCGCCCAGTGATAAATTACATTTCATTTAGTCAGCACTGATATTTTCTTTTCCGGATACAATGGCTGGAAGATTAATAGACTTTGTGATCTCAGATCACTGCCACACAACATGGTCATTTTCTTTTTCTAATCTCACCACCACACTTTACTTTTCCTTATAACTAACATTATTAAATACCAACATTTGTTGCCTAAAGTCCTGAGAGCAGCAGCGTGAATTTTGCAGCAGCACATGAAAAGTCTCCTCCTGGTTTTTCCCTTTGGCCCCAAGTGACATGTGAGCCCCAGCAACCTGCTGAGTTACCTTGTCACTTAACAATTCCCAAACCCAGTGGTAGGCCCCTGCCTGGGAAAATCCCCGCTCTGTCTGGCACATTATCTCACTGGACATTTAAAATAACTCCCCAGTCTCTCTTGTTCGGGTCAGTTACGCTGTGACGACAAAACTCTTCCCATTTGTATCCAACCTTTTAGAAAAGGAAGAAGGGGAAATTCTGTTGCAGCAGGGAGGCCGGTGGACATGTTTCATCTGATAATAATCTGGTATTTCGAATATAAAGGCACAGCCTTTGAAAACATCCATAAACTCGGAGCTGCCGCAGCAAGGTCCCCTGACACACAAAACCCACGACTTTCCTCACTTGTTCCTTAAATATCTACCGCAAACACACCAAGCTCTCCTCTAGCAGCTTTCTCCTCCGCGGCACAGGAATGCGGGATACAGAAGGCTTTAGCGATCAAAAGGGAACCCCACGCTGCGGGAAACAGTGGCCCGAGAGAAAGCACCACAGGTGCTGCGTGCCCCGCGTTAACAGGTGTCTCCGAGAAGGACTGCCGGGAGGACCCTTACACCCTCACCGGCAAACTCAGCCAACAGCGAGCCTCTCGCTCCTAACGCACAGGTCCCACAGCCCTGCGGGGACTTCTTCCATTGTCCTGCTCCTTCTCTCAACGCCCGGTTTCCACGGAAGGCTGCAAGCTACTGACTTCCGCGGGGGCGGAGAGTGCCCGTTATCTCTCCCAGGCAGGATCTGCAGGGAAACTTTGCCGCCCCTTCCCCGGCTGGCTGCCGCGAGAGCAGCGGGGCCCCACCGCGGGTGGCC
>NW_010285670.1:0-2152 GCF_000690775.1 Eurypyga helias
CAACCTGCCGATGCCCAGAGGTGCACCTGCTGAAGACTCCTCTGCTTTTTAATTAGTATTTCCTATGCAAATGCATCCTTCTGCAATGTGTCTGTCAGCTGGTGAGAGGATGACCATTGCTCATCCACCACAGCTGACCTCAGTGTAAAGTAGCAAGATTTAGGGAGTTATAAACTCAGTTTTCCTGCACTGCTTGTCAGAAGACTCTAGGCCACGTGCTTCAGCTCTGGGGAGTTGCCTGCCTTGCAGAGGGTTGGCACGTACCTTGAAACTGATCCGGTCTATTTGATGTTGGGGTTTTCTTCTCCCAGAGGGACAGGCTGCCATGTGTGAATCTGCATTACCTGGAAATTATTCTCACAGCAGGGCAAAGTATAAGATGAATAAAAGTGACTTCAATCCCTCAAAACACGGTTCAAACCCCAATTGCGCAGTTTGCCAGTATACAAAACAGGAAGCAAACCTGTGCACAAATGTTCACATTTACTGAAAATCCTTTTCTTTAATGTTTCTCCTTTAGTGACTGCAGAGAGATTGTGGAGTTCATCCAGACCAGGATGAGTCAGACCCGCTCCTGGGGAATACACATGCCTGCAGTGGTCCTCCCACTGGACAGGATCCCTGGACCCTTGCTGGACACCCTTATTTACTCCTCAGGAAAGCAGGTCTCTCCAAACACAGTAATAGCCTCTCTTCTCTCCCCAAGTCTGTTTGTTTCTGGAGTACAAACAAGGGAAACTGGGCACTGGGCATGCCCTTGATCTCATTTTCCTAAGCCTTCAGAAAAAATAAATATCAATTATCTTGTTGATCTCAGCAAATGTGTCTTACATGAGCATGAAGGAGAAGCACATGGGCGAAAATACGTCATTTGGCTTGGTGTGCACTTTGCAAGACATTGGACCTGGACAGAACACAAGACATAATGGAAACCAGGACAGCTATGGAGCCAGTCCTGCCCTGCTTCTTTGGGGAAGTACAGAGTTTTCAGAGCAGCATTGGCATGTTGAAAAAAGGAATTGTTGGTCGAAAAAGAGCAAAGGACAAATGTCAAGTGTGAATTTGATGTTATTCACTGGACAAATGTTTGAACTTGTTGAAATTCATTGAGCTTTGGGTATCTGTCATGGTTTTAGCTGTTCCTAAGCACCTATCCAGCCCAAGACCTCTGTCACAGCAAAGAAGTCAGCACAGATTGTCATGCTTTTCAATCACAGGGAAAAAAGCCAGTTCTCTCTCTGTAAGGGGACAGCTATGGCACCAGTGGGTAAGTAGGCAGGACCAATCAGATCCTCCTGACATTCCTGTGAGAGCTTCAGCAAGTCAGCACAGTACTCATGCTCTGAACCATTCCCTTCATAGGGAAGTATGCTCTGGGATTTTGCTGAGGAGCAGAAAAAGAACCCTGTGTCACAGGAATTCCACAGGTGAAGCATTTGCAGATAAAGTAATTCACTAGTTTCTAAGTCAAAGTCAGTAGTGTTCTTAAGATCATCCCCATCCCTACTTCACCAACCTGAAAAGGTTGACCAGGGTTGGCAGCTCTGATGATTCAGTCCTCAGAGAGCTGTTATTTTTCTTACAGCCCCAGCTGCAAGAGTCAGTGGATTACATGAGACATGGTCTTGAATGAAAATCATATCAAAGCCAAACTTGTGACTGCAGAGAAAAGCTGGAAACATGATTCCTAACAGCTCCAAAAAATAGAAGGCAAATAAACAGAGCTGGAGTTTATTAATTTTTAAAATCTCATTATTTTTGGACAGCATTATGTTTTCTGAGACCTGAGTCAAGTGTTTTGTACGCCAGGAGTTAGTGAGGGAGCTGTGGAGTGTGTCTCAGTGCTCTGCTGCCCACATTGATTGCAATCAGATAATGAGCTATAGACAGGCTTGTCTCAAAGCCACCATCCATGGTGTCTGTTCCCTGACAGTGTTTCTGGTATGTTGCCAGTGTATATTATTTTTTTAGTGTGATAGTGTGCTTGATCTCCAAGAAGAGGTTGGAAGAGTTGGATCAAGAAGCATGGCATATCCACACACTCACCTCAACATCCCAGAAGCTGAAATTAAGTCTTGATTAAGTCAGGACAGATCCTGTCCTGATCTGTTGCTGAGCCCTGGGCTAAGTCCTCTGCCTGAAGGGCAATGCA
>NW_010285671.1:0-2164 GCF_000690775.1 Eurypyga helias
GCCAAAATACATATGTATTTTGGCATATGTACATAATACATCATAGGTGTATGCAATGAATGCATACCCTCCTGTTGCTTGAGAACTCATTAATGAACTGCAAAATCAAATATTTACAAAAGACTTGCAATATCAATGCAAATAAAGTGGATAATGGTGATGACAAGATATTCACAGCATATGCTTCAGTACCTCAAAAA
This sequence comes from Eurypyga helias, assembly GCF_000690775.1. Lineage (NCBI taxonomy): Eukaryota > Metazoa > Chordata > Aves > Eurypygiformes > Eurypygidae > Eurypyga > Eurypyga helias. The sequence goes on from NW_010285671.1 coordinate 201, forward strand.
TTTCAAGTGCAGCATTTTAGCAGAAAATAAGCTTTTGAGGAGAATAGTCAGAAGGTTTTAATGGATCTGAAACTGGGTGCTGTTTTTAAATGCATGCATTTAATTGTATAAATATTTTTATTTTCAAAACCATAGAGTGTGGGCTTAAACCCAAAATGTGTACAGCATCAGCTTTTGATAGGACAACAGTTGTTAATATCAAAGTGATGCTAGCAAGTTTAGGGTTTTATATTCTGTTTTTCTTGTTGCTGATACGAAAAAGTTAGCATAACTACTAATTTATTTTAGCAAAATTTTCCTTTAAAACTGCAACTTTTATGTTTAACTTGAGATAACAGCATTTGAGAGTTATTTATGAAGATGTATTTTCAAAAAAGCACATTGAGTGTCTTCATATTGCATGAACAGAGCATAAGAGAACTCTTCACTGCATAAAAGAGGAACTGTTTAAAGCAAATTTGCTGAATCTGCACGAGTTGCAGTAATTCACTGTTGTCTCACATGGAGTACCAGGAGTAAGAAATTATTTTCATATATTTGGAAATGCTTAGAAATAATTACATGCTAGGTACTGCTGCAGAAGTATGCAGTATAATATAATATTTCAAGCATGATTTCCAATAAAGAGATGCTGAAAAATCATTGTGACATTCAAATGGGCTGGTATAAGCATAGCTGAGCCATGAGGTATCTTTGGAGTTTATTTAAATCAGAGCACAGTCTTGTGAGATACTCCACTAACAATAACCTAGTGTGCATGGAAGATTTGTTTTCCTGGTGAGCTCTGAAGTTTGAATGAAATGCTGAGTATAGTTTCAGTGATCAGTAGGTAAACAGTGTTTTGTATCCCTTTCTCTTAGAACACCCTTGCCAGGTTTTTTTCTCCAGTGAAACTTCTTGTTCAGGGAACTCCACAAGCAAGCGAAGGAAATCAGAGACTGACCACAAGAATGTTTTTAAGAGCTTCTTGCAATATAAAGATTGAATTGTAAGATGGCTTAAGTACTGCTTATCGTTTTCTGAAGAATGAAAGGGCCATTACCAACCCTTCCTCACGTCATGGAAAAGGGCTTAACATTTAAAAGAAAAAAAAAATCTATGTGGATTGTTCTGAAGTTTTTCACATTTTCAGAAATGTGAGGTGCACCAAAAATGTTAATCTTGCAGCATCTCTTACTCTTAGGGGGTCACTTGTAATCAGTACTAAATCAGCTGGAGCTCTGAGACTTGTTGCTTGTCATTAGGCGCAGGAAAACCACCAGTCATAATGAATTTATGTATTTTGTTAGCAGCCACAACAGGAATATAGTAAACTGAAAGGGCACAGGCACTGAGTAGATTTTCCATTAGCAGAGGAAAGCCAGCCCTGGCAGGGTTAGATGGGACAATATAATAAGGCTTGCAGCTGCTGTTACTGAAGTTCTACCTGTTGCACAGATTAATACTAATTTATTTCCCAGTACGATCATCAAGTCCCTGGCGTGAGCAGACAGAAAGTTGTATTGTTTTATGGAATAAAATGACTGAATATTCACATTAACAGAAAGAATCTGTTTCTCAGCATAGAAGAGTAGATTTTATTGTTCACAGGAGAATAGATCACTGTTAACTATTTATCAGATGAAGACAAATTGGAAATAATCAGAAATGCAGATGAGAACTTCTGAAGGTAAAACACTAGAAGTTGTTTAGGGAAAAACTACTTGATCTCAATCAGTCTTAGAGATTTCACTCCAGCATACGAACATTTTATCTTAAGTGGATGTTCATACAAAATTAAGGAAGAACTCATGATAAGCATTTTTTAATCATAAACGTATTTTCTTTTTTAATGATGTGGTAAAAATTTATTGTGATAAAACTATATTGAAGTAGTAGATAATGTGTATGGGAGCACTATCTTCTACTTGACTGTACTTAGAAGATCCATCTGATTAAAGTCACTGGGCACCACTGAAAAGAGC
>NW_010285672.1:0-2161 GCF_000690775.1 Eurypyga helias
CTGTTCCACTGAGACAGGCCGTGGAGCTCGTCGCCATCTCCCTCCGGCCTGGCCACGGGAACGCGTCCTTTCACCCACCCCCGCGCTTAGGGGCGGGGAGGTCACCGCGGGCTGAGGGCCAGCACGCTGCACACCCCGGACACCCGCCTGCCTCCTCAACTGCCTGGTGATGAGCCCGGGGGGCACCTGCACCTTTCGTACAAGAGTAGTCATGTTTCTGGGCTAAGGGCCTGTGCCCAGCGGAAGGGGTGATGTTGTATTGCAGCCACTCGTAACACCTCTCTGTCTTTTTCCCCTCTTTCTTTGCCCTCGCGTCTGTGTGTATTCTACCCATATGCTACTCTGGCTGCAGGCTGTCTCAGTCTCCCCTTGCTGAAGAGCTCTGGCCTAAGGGTTTGCCAAAAAATATGCCCAACGCGAGGGTAGCACAAAGCACTGTTTGTTGGTTAGCTTTTTCAGATAGTTGTCAGGTTCTAATTTCAGTAAATTTAGGAGCTAATCTATAAAGACACATTTGGAAAATGAGGAAAATATGGTTTTAAAAACACTGTTTTATTTGATTTTTTTAAAATGGTGTACGAAAATAGTAATAGCTAAATCTTTGAGGTTTATTTTAAAAATTAATGAAGTCTTTCATTTATTGACCTTCAAAGTCTTGCATTTGTATATGAGATCTGTGAAATACCCAGCAGATGAGCAGGCGTACCATAAGCAGATTAACTAGTTTCTTAGGTTAGCTCTTTTAGAAAACATGTTTTCATGTGAGTGTAGAGAGCTCTTTTTTTTCTTTTTTTCCTTCCTTTACCTTTTTTTAGTCATCTTCAGGTGAACATTGTGTTTACTCTGAGTAATGTAGAAAGACATTACAAACAAGACATTACAAACAAGAGTTTGCTGAAGTGCAAACTTTAACCATATTGAAGAAAAAAACAATAAAAGCAACGTATTTGAAGTAAACTTGGAAGTGAATGTACAGTAAAAAATATATTTAAAATCCAAGAATTGCTGCACTTTATGTGAATACATACCAGTTTAGCAATTTCTAAGAACAACTGTTGACAAAAACTTTTCAGAACACCTGCAACAGACAGGAATTCCATCTGGATCACAGAGTAAAGTGTCAGTTCCTGATTCTGGACCAGAAATGGCTGAACATCCTGTGGCTCCTGTGGTAACATCAAAGTTGTCTGTTAAAGCACCTGAGTTTTATCCGTCAGGATACAACCACAACTTCAATCAGAACTTTGCAGTGAGTGTTTATCTTTCTTCTCAGTATATGCCGATTTACTTATATTCTGATTAACAGTGTTTTCTTGAGATCTTGTATGTCAGATAACTTGAATGCTGTATTTACTGTACAGACTCCAGGAGTCCTGACGATAACCTCCAGTCACAGTCAGAGTGCTAAGTGATAATGGGTGACTGTGACATTGTTCTTGAGAGCCTTTAGCGTGGGATATTTTGCTAAGTCTTCCTGCAGATAACCACATTGATTGTTGGTTACATCAAGCATTGATTACACCAAGCATCGGAGTAAGCTGTCTTTTTAGTGGCTACCTCTGTTGTAGTTATATCTACGCTGCTTTTTAGGTGAAGGCTTAGCTGCACTTCTGTGCAGATTTCAGAGGCTTTTGAAGCAAGTGTGAGGCAAAGCTTGCACTTAAGCTTTTCTGAGTATGGGCTTTAACCTTTCCTAAATTTACTGTGCCATGAGTATGGTTGGCTATGACTGCCTAACTCAGTGGTAGCATCATGTTCTCTGTCAGTGGTATTGTATCACAAAAGGGCAAAAAAAGTGGGGTTAGGCTCATTCCTAGCAGTTAACTTACCCTCATATCTATTAAGAAATCTATTTGCAGCCAGATTAAGACTGACCTCAGATCTATATTGTAGATGCATCATGTATAAAAGTTGATACTTGTTATTTTCTACTCCATTGTGTTCCGCATTATCCCTTCAGTAATTTTACTCCAGGGAAGATCTATGACAATTCTTGTAATATCCTTTTATTATGCAAGCAGCCAAACTCTGGTGCTATTGTATAAACAGGTGGGAACTATCGCTGGATTGAATTTGTAAAAGTAATAGAAAACAATTATACTGAAACAAATAGATTTTTAATAACTTATGATAGACTCATAGAATGGTTTAGGATGGAAGG
>NW_010285673.1:0-2109 GCF_000690775.1 Eurypyga helias
CAAACGGGGCGCTCGTGTTTTCTTCTGGGGGTTTTTGTTTTCTGCTTAACCACGTTTATCCTCCTCTGCAGCTTTTCTTCAAGGTGGGAAGGCAAACCTGAGCCCTCAGCCCCCGCAACGCTCCTCCTGCCGTCTGCTTGCGATCGGGCTTGTCCCTTCTTGTCCCAGGCGGTTTGACACTGAGCAGCCGGCTGCGCTCCCAGAAAAGCTGTACTGCAGGATACTAAGTTTGCCAAAGACGTAAGCATTCTTGAAAGCAAAACACATTAAATTGCTGATAAACCAGTACAGTATTAATAGCATGAATTGCTCGAAATGTTGGGTTTCGCTCAAAGTCTGTGCAGCCAACCACTGATGAGGTTGTCGAGTTTTTCCCCAAGTTAGGGAGGTGTAGTTAATTAGGCAAGTGGAACTAGGAACAGATTTATGGGGGAAAAAATTATCTGATAATTTATTTGTGACTGATTACCTTGAACTCTTCTCTCCTGCTGAGTCCTCCTAAATGCAAAGTTTCTGCCTGGGATGTTTGGTCCCAGCTTGTGCTCAGACTGAGCAAGGAGGGTTATTCATTCGGAAAATGTTTGACTTAGTCCTGTGCCCTTCTCAAGAACGGTTAAATTGGAAACATTTCCGCACTTACAGACCTTGGAAAAATCTTTTGCCCTAAATGTGCGTTTGTGACTTCCAAGATCTACTGCCCGGCGTGTATTTCTACTCCGAGAGTGAAGAAAAGGCCACAAAAATACAGCTTGGCTCAGCTGCTTGGCAAGGGGAAGCATCTGGCCAGGCTTATCACAACAGCTCTGCTGTGACAGGCGCTGTCTGTCTGGGGACACTGATACTATTAACTGTTATTTTCACAGGTTGATTTTCTCCTTCTTTAGTGTGCGGCAGTAACTTTATCTCTGGGTGACAGCAACCTAAAGATGGGTAAATCAGTGGGATTTTTGTAACTTAGCAAGGTTGTGGTCAAGTTCCTTGGTTTCATGGGAGTGTTTAAGCTGCTGGGTCCTTTGTTAAATTTCTTGGGAATTGGGCAAATACGGGACTCTGTTGCATTCAGCAGAGCCAGGTAACACAGCTCTGAAGATATTTTGCAGTCTTTACCCAGATAAATCGTAAGTGTGCAGGAGAAGAATGAAAGGCAGAAACATCAACTGCTGAACTGGCAAGCAAAAGTTAATACAATTCTACATGTAATCACACTGCACCTCATTTTTGCCTTCTCTGAGCTATTTTATTTGTCCAGATTCGTATAATTAGGTGGTCCCTTGTCCTGCAGCACAGGAGCATGTTAAGGTACCCCAAGACTGGAGACTTCAGATGTTCGGGAAGCTTTATCTTGGTGAGTGGGAATTCTCATCTCGGGTCTGGGCAGACCCTAAGAGCTTGCCTGGCCTTTCTCAGGCTCTTTGGAAGGGGGGAATCTTGTTATGTGCATTGCTGGAGTGTTTGGCTATTTTTATGCTGCTCATTTTCTGTACGTGCAGCTGTAGTCAAGTGCTGCTTCTCGATCCCAGGCAACTGAGATTTTTCCATAACCTTTGACTAAGAAAAAACATATCCTTCATCACAGCTCCCCTCCACAACAGGCAGCGTGCATGAAGATTAGATAAATAGTATACTAAGCACATTTTTGGCAAACTGCTTGCATGGGTGTTGTACTTCTTTCCACTAGTGTCTGTGCAGTAGAAGGAATAAATGGCATGCTTGGAAATGAGTACTCTGGTGTATAGTCCTTCTGTTTTGCTTCAGGATTCCTCATCAATTAACTGCCTTGTTATTTTTAACTCTTACATCACTTTATCTAGCAAGAACCCAGACTGAGGCATTCTAAAGACGTGATCCTCTTACTCTGTTATTGGTAGCGATTTCTATATAAACCTGCATCTGTAGAAACCGTTTCTGCTTCGTTAGAAAACAAAGGGAAGCCACTTTGGTAGCGAACAGAAAATGAGCACTTGTATTATGCCTTGTAGCCATAACTGAAGAGGAAAAGGTTTCATGACCCTTCTGACCAAGGCTCGGAGGAGTAGCTGCGACTAGATTTTGGTGGTGGTTCTTGGGCTGACCTGGTTTCATACACTGTCGGGAGAGTGCAGCTTTTCA
>NW_010285674.1:0-2165 GCF_000690775.1 Eurypyga helias
GGTGGGGCAGGGGGGACACAGGGAGAAGAGGGGAGGGAAGGATATAAACAATGTATTATGCATTTAGTAATCATGCATTTAGTAACACATTACCTTTTAACCTAAAAAATCATTAGCTAACAGAGTGTTTGGGCAAATCTTTATAATATTGGAGCATCCAAACACTTAAAAAATAAAAGAGATTGGCTAAGCAAAAACAAGGATAATAAAAACCAAAAGGTTTTCTAAATTACTGTTGCTTGTGTCATTAAATTTCATATTGTGCATGGAATCTAAACACATCACTTTGTTCTGCATGACAAGCAGAAGTGAGCATTCATACATTACTCAGCCACTTAATTAAGAGCCTGGGATATTTGCAGTTAGCAGAAACTAATAAGGGAATCACATTTAAATTCAAATCACTCCTCAGGGTAGCTGTCTGCAACATAAGCAAAGCTTACTGGGTAGATGTTCCACTATATGCTCAGCTAAAAGCTTAGGTTTACTATATTTGTGAGGAAAGAATAATCGTGGTTTTGATTAAAAATGAGAGTAAAATAAACAAAATTATTTTGGATTTTCAAGTCATGATTTGCTTGTTATTTTTAAATTCTGATATGTCTATTACTTTGTATAATAAAACGAGTGTGATTTAGGGCTTTACTAGCACAAAACAGGAGGTTCAATAAAACAGCTGGGCTTACCCGCACATGATATTTCAAGGCATTTTGTAGGAATAAGACCTATTGCAGACAGCAAGAAACAACTCTAGCAGCCTTAAGAATACATATCAAAATCCATGTATTGGTAGATTATGAGCCATGTCACAATACAAAAACTTATTAGAAATATGATATTTACTGTACTACCAATTTTCTTCCTTGTTGCTCACTACTGAGCAGCTCATTTTGAATCTTATTTGTGAACTCCAACTCTTATGAATTTCAGATATTTTTCTATAAGGGACCAAAAGTAAAGTAGTAAAGACAGTAGTAGTAAGTATACTTAAAATGTCATTTGCCTGGAATACTGTCACTGATGATGGGCAAATGACACTACACCATCTTCAGACCATTGTCAGGGTCCTCACACCAGCTGAATCCTTTCTTTCACTATTCTCTAAAGGACAGTTGCTTCAAGAATGAATGGATCTGAAATCCAGCCAATTTTCTGTAATTTGAATGGAAGATATGTCTCTAAAATATGCCAAAAAATGTTTGAAAATAACGCTTGTTTACTGCATTTCACAAATCTATGTAATGATCTTTATATTAACTGTAATCATGTTACTTAAGAATATTAAGATAATGACTGTTTCATAAAAAACCTGTCTGAATTCTGAAATTTCAGGATAGGAAAATCAAATATTAATACCTAAAAACTCACAGGATAAATATGTTATTATTTTCCTACTTTAAAAGATACAGACAAGACAAAAACAATACCAATAATTTGTTCATTAAAAATCAAGCAATTTAAGCTAGAAAAATATGACATCAATTAAAAAAAAAATCAAAACTTCTCATACAGATTTCATCATGAGAAAAATTGTCACATTATAAACGTAAGCAACAGTGAATATTTAATGTTTGCCATAGCATTAGGGTGTCGTCATATCAGAATGGATGCATTCTTGTACAGAATGCAAGTATGTTTAAGCTAGCTCTGAATTAGTTCAGTAAAAAACTCCAGCATTTCAGTGACAGAGAAGTAGTGCTTCAGAAAGCCTAGCAATGAAATACTGCTGTAAGCCATTACTATTTCACTTCTTGCTGCCACTCCGCAAAGGACATATTCCATGTCGGCCTTCTCATCCATATTTTGTGTATGTATAACTGACAATATAAAATACCCTTTCCACACTTCTACTAAGTATAAGGTGGTTTTTTTTTCCTTTTCTTCTGAAGTTATTTTTCCAAGGTTTTTTTCTGCTGGACTCGGAGTTCACTAGTTCTAAGACTCTCAGCTTCTACATTTGAAGTATTACATTTAAAGTATCTAAATTTGGGGGGATTTTAAATGCTTTCGAACTTCAGTACTGGATATTTACAATTTTTTAATATATTTATGAGGGAATCTGTGACATATTTATTTTTTGACACTTTTTCTCTACTATAACATGTGTTGTCCTCAAACTCGTGTTATCATACTTTATTTTTTTATATAGCATTAAAAAAAAAAAA
>NW_010285675.1:0-2177 GCF_000690775.1 Eurypyga helias
CTGGCCTGTGCATCCCCAGTTCCTCAGTGTTGTGGTGTGTCTTTCAGCAGGTCCACATTTCTCCTAGCCTTCTGTTTGCTCTGGAGACACCTCTAAAAGCCCTTCTTGTTGCCATTCTGACTAGACGTAAGGCAAGGCCTTTATTCCATGAGAACCATGAAGCATTGAAACAAATTCCCTGGAGAGGTATTGTAGTCTTCATCCTTGGAGGTTTTCAAGATCACAAAGAGTAAATAGCGGAGCAACCTGTTCTGACCTTTCTACCACTGCCACTTTGAGCAAAGGTTGAACCTGAACGAGGTCATCTGCAGAAGTTCCTTCCAACCTCAATTAATTAATAATTCTATGATCCTGACAATTGTATATAGCTTCTGTATTCATTTGTTCAAATAGCAATAATGAGGCATATACTTTTATTATTTCTCTATAGTAATAAATATTATAGTAATGGAATTGTCAAAGTCTATAATGTACCAATTTTAGGCAATTTTCCTGTCAAGAAGGATCCATCTGGGCAAGAATTTAAATCAAATAACGGTCAGGATGGCCTAGCCAAGGTTTGTAATTCAATTTTATATTCTATTTTATAAAGTTGAATTAGTTAAAATGGTTAAATTACTTAAATGGTGACACCATTTAATCATTCAGAATTAATCTATTGACTACATTGCAAGCATTTTCTGTATGAAATACGAAAAAGTTTTCTTATAATAATCTATTCCTGTGTATGTTTGGTAGAGTTGTACATATTGTTGAAAGTTCTGTATCTTCTTGTTAAATCTCAAATTATGTAATATATGGTACTTTTAATGTCAATTCTGAGTTAGCAAAAATATATTCCTGATCTTGCTGTTGCCAAGTAGATCATTCAACCCCTGACAAGGTTTCTTTATGTTCAAAAATACTTAATTCTACAATGATATCTTTGAGGTTATTGCTCACTGCAAAATATTTTGAAAGCTAAGATATAAAAGAATTCCTGGCAAAATAGTGAAGCTAATGCTGCTGTAAGAAATCACCAGTGGATTTATGGCAGTGAAAATTGGAATAAGCTTAAAACCAGTATACTTAATTCTGCATCTCTTAGACTTCATATCCTTTGTTTCTCAACCTTGTTTCTGTCTGGATGTAATGGATGTAATGATGGAAATCAGTTGGAGATTTGAAATAAATTAGGCCTTTTTTACATCAGTTGAAACTATTTCTCCGTAATAGATAACATTAAATCTTAAACATAAATAAGTAACATAATAAACATTAATTTCAGATAAATAAATAAATAGAATATGATATAGAATCTATAAATTGGAATCACACTTTTTTTAAAAGTGAGTGTTGTGAACATTCTGAGTGTATTAGTCTTATGCTGCACTCTTCCACAGCTGTCTGTACGTGCCCAGCTTGGTGCCGCATCACAGAAATTGTTGAAGAAAGGAAAAAGTATTCCTGATGAATTGCTAACTGACATCCTATTGGAAGCCATTAAGTATGAAATTGTAAAGCTCTTTTTCCTCAGTTATTTAGAACACAATTATCCAGCTTGTAGTCCAGATGTAGCCATTTCTCTCTATTAAGATATTTTTTGAACACCAGAGTGTTTTGCTTAGAAAGTAGAGTTAATTAATGAAGCTGGTTAAGACTCATTTTATGCTAGCAGTAGAGTGCTAGCAGTAGAGTCTAGCTCTAAATTATGCAGACGTTATTGTACACTACTGAAGGTAAGCAAAAATTTACACTTGACTATCACATAGTCATTAAATATAACTAATGTCTCTATTTTATTTATTACTTGGAAACTTTTCAGCAATTTTTAGTGGTTTTTTTCTTTTAGATTTTGTGAAATATATAATCCAAGTATTCATAATTCAGCAGTTAGGTTACTTATTTTTGTCTGGTCTCGTTTGACAGAAAATTGTCTCAACTACCCTGATATGCAACTAGCACTTAAGTTCCCACATGAATATAATTTACGTTATATTTTGCTCCCATTAAGCAATATATTGCTCTCATTAGTATATTTTAAAGTTATTAAATGGATTTTGCTATTTATTACTTCAGTGCAAAGGTTAGTAGAGAAAATAGTGAATTTATACCTCCCATCATAGCCTGTATAGAGTGTTTTCTAAAACATTATCTATCCAGACAGCAAAAATTGTTTTGTTGTTGCTTTTTTTTTT
>NW_010285676.1:0-2171 GCF_000690775.1 Eurypyga helias
CTGCCTAAATAGTTTGTAAGTATATCCTGCCACACTTTATTAATCTATGTTTAAGATTGCAGGGTTTCAAAACATTGCAAAATACGTAGTATCATGCAGGCTCAGGCAGCAGTGTGACTGCAGCACAAGAAAATAGATTCCATTTTATAAATTCCTATAATTCTCCCATTGAAATTCTTTCCAAACAGTATTCCTTATTTTCATTTTAGAAGTCTAATGCTGACTTTCCAGGGCTCAGATTAGTTGCTACGGCCTCTTGACTATTTTTATTCCACTTCCTAAGAAACGTGGATGTCGACAGAAGCCTTTTTCCAATCCGCGCATTGTCTGGAAAATCTTACATACTACATAAAAGTTAATCTACTTACCTGAAGACCCAACTTTCTCCTGAAATATCTTGGATCTCTTCCAGCATCAGCAAAGAAAAGTTTGGAACTATCGTATACAGGAGCATTGTTGAAAAAACAGCTCAGTGTTTAAATTTAAACTTCATTGTTACGTGTTTAGTTATTGACCCGTGTATCTGTGAAGAGAAGTGCATTTCTTCCTTCCTCTCCCTCCCACCCACCAAGGGAGGTTTGGTCCTCCTGCTACCTTTCTTCCTCTTTCCTGCTCCCCCATTAAAAATAGAGCTCCTCCACTTCATTTTCCTGAGCAGCCCAGCCCTGGTGCACTTGGTCACAAGGCTCACTTTCCACTCCTGCCAGCATCCCTACAGATTGCTTTGTCCTAGATAGCACTTCCCCAGTGAGACACCAGATGACTTAAGGAGATTAGACAAGGGTGACCAGTTCTGTGAGAAGAAAGTGGGACGCATCCGGGCTCTGTTTGTGTGGGAATCCTCCTGGTAGGCAGCAACTCTCTCCTTCCACTATGTTATCACCTATGGGAGAATCCAACAAAACTCTTTCAATAGGAATAGCAGGTTTTTGTGTGCAGCGGAAGTTTTCTTTTTGACTTGAATTAAGATCCAGATTAGTGATAGTTTTTAGTCTTCCGGATGTTTTCTCAAAGAGCTACTGTTCCTCAGGATTTTTTTTTTTTCTTAGTCCGCCTTAGGGGTGATTTTGCATTATCTCCATGGTAAATTGTCAATAGAGTTTGGAGAAAAGAAAGCAGACATAGCAATATATCTAAGAAAGCCCACCTACAAGGACTGCTATGAGTCAGAAAGTCCATGGGCTTTCTTTTTCTGGGAACAGAGTAGTTTGGTGGTGAAGGGAATGAACATGCCTTGTGAATATTGATCTGGTTACTCAGTTGCCCCTATCCCCTACAGATGATTAGTTTAAAGGTTCAGCAATATGGTAACAAGTTCAGAACTTGGGAGTGTTTTAGATTATCCTTTGGTCAGCTCAGTTACGGTAGTGAGCATTAGGCCAGGTGTGTGGAAGGCCTTATAACATGTATAGATTTTTCCTTCTCCTGATTGATGCGCATTTTTTTTCTGAAGAAAAAACAAGGGATCTCTATTTTAGAAATGTCACAGTTAAGAAAACTGTCCGGATTGTTTCAAAATTCTTTGGAAAACTTTTGCCTCAACCACAAATTGTGTATTACCACCACTGAGATTGGTATTATCTTCCTGTTAATACAGAGGGAAAACTCAGATGCAAAATAATAAAATAATATGCCAAGAGTTAACTCTGAAGTGATTACTGATATCCTAAAATAGTAATAAATGATAATTCTTAACGAAGTGTCTCAAAATTTCCTAGAGATGATGGTAGGGATTTTTTTCTAATTTGTATATGGGGAAACTGAGCCACCAGAGGTCACAGAGAATAGTTGGCAGAGCCAGAAATAGAGCTCAGGCTTTTCCACTTTCAGCTCAGTGTTCTTGTCACTGGATACCACCAGATGGTCTCCAGATTATTCAGTAAATAAGCCTCTGCATCCTCCATAAATATTCCGCCAAAGCCAACTGGCTGTGTCTCACGCTTGCTAGTTCCCAGTCTGTGAGAGTGGCTGACTTGGCAGGTAGTGCTGTAGCTGGCCCCACTGAGCAATCCTCTCTTCTGCAGGTTCACTAGTTTCACTAGGCAGAACAATCTTTTCCTTACCACTGTTTCTAGCAATTCTTCTCTGCACCAAAAGGTACTTTTTTTTTTCACTGTAAAACTTTTCTGTGTATGCTTGAGGCAAACTGATTTAAAGGGGGAAAAAAACCC
>NW_010285677.1:0-2178 GCF_000690775.1 Eurypyga helias
ACTGGCCGCAGGACTCGGACGTGCACGTGGGGTGGGGAAGCAGCGTTGCCTTCAGAAGGGGAGCTGGGGCGTCACAGATGGCAGAAGTTGACTTTAAAGCATGAGGCATCTGCGGAAACCGATTCCCAGGAGCCGTAGGATAAAGCAAGCCCTGGAACCAGGGCCCGCAGGAGGCTGCCTGTTAGGAAGTACAAAGGGGTTTAAATCAATAGGGTCTTGTGTTAAATGCAGATAAGCTGCGTTGGACCTTGAGGGGACACGGCACTGAGGGAGCAGATGGGGCACCGGGGGTGGCCGTGCCCCACAGCCAGGCATGGCCAATGGTCTCCATCACCCCAAATCTCCCAGGAGCCAGCTTCTCTGGACTAAAAATGCAGCTAAACCTGCTGTATCAGCTTTGTCCTTGCTGTCAGTAACCCCGAGCGTATTTGGTGACTCTGAGGAGGAGGGATATTCATAAAATACTTTTTTCTTCACTGCTCATTTCTAATAGCTACAACACAGGCTCACAGGATGCCTCAGTGAACACCCTTTCCCTGTTCTTCTGGTATCCCTTGCACTGAGACCTACCCGAGTCAACCAGTGGGATCAGCACGTGGCTCAGTATCTTGGTTCTGCCGCCCAAATTCTTTTTCTGCACTTCTTTCTATAAAAAAGAATCATGGTTTGGGGGTTATTGCTCCTAGAAAGCACAGTAACTTGTTCAAATGTGACTAATTGCAGAAGCAGCCGTAGCAGAGTCTGGATGAGCTCCTCACCCCGTTGGAGGGTTCATTGGAAACCACAGAATTATTCATGCAGAGTTGGGCAGTTGCACTTGTAACACCCAGCAACTTGACCCCAAAAGGCATCTTCCTTAGACCACGCTCTTGAATGACGTTTTGTGTGGGTGTGAGGTGTCTTCTGAAAAGGACCCCAGGCAGGGCAAGGACCCCCAGGCTCTCTCAGGGGGTAGTAGAGCAACTCTGGCTTCACTGTCCACCGGTTTTGGGGCAGCCCCAGGTGCCCTCTGCGAGGGCAGCGTGCGGGCAGGGGCTGCTGCCCACCACCCCATTCCTGTGTCGGTTCAGGAGACCTTCCCGGGGGATTCTGTCTGTCCGTCCTTCACCTGCTGATGGGGAGTGATTCCAGGGTGTCCCCCCATTGCAGCCCACTAAGGGGAGCTCTAATCACAATGATAAACCCTGAGTTTGGGAAAGGATTATTTTCCTATTATTATTTTTGTGGACATTTTCCATATATTTGGATTTTTATTTTAGTTTTTAGGGGACTGTCCAAAATATGTCTATATTTGTAGAGCTAATTGTTCAAGAAATTTTGTGTTATGGTTTTTTTCTTTTGTTTTGTTTTCCCTTTTCTCTTGTGGCATAGGATTTAAAGTCTATGGTGTTTTGGAGTTTTAGACTTTATCTGGACAATTAAATGGCAAATCATGTGGATGATTAGTCTGGGGCTCCCCGGAGCAGAGACAACGTACAGGATGTATAGCTTTGTTTAGGAATATTTAGGTCTGCAAACCCAACATCCGTGCAACTTTCCATCACAGGGCTGTGCCTTGTGGGTCAGAAAGGTCTTTCCTTCTGGTTTTGAGGTTTGGTTGAAGTGGGGTGTTCACATTTGTTACACATGGCATCTGGAACAAGCTGCAACTCCATGTCTGGTATTGGGAAAGTAAAATATTTCCTATATAGGTTTAAGATGACACTGAGAACTTTGCCAGTGTATTAGAAGTATGTGTAGGTAGGGACAGAGCAAGCCTGACTGTTCCCAGGCTCTGACCATGAAGACCTATAGGGTGTTTACACAACACTCTTCTCCCCACAGTGAGCAGTGAGAGCTCTCTGTGCATGGAAACGTTTTCTAAAAGGCTCAGATTTTGAAACTGGTTATGTGTAGCCATTCTTGCACGTGAACTGCTCAGAGATGGAAATGCTGTGCTTCAGGGCTCTCATTTTCACTCTGCATGCTTATTCCCAGAGAGCAATTCATCAACAGTGTTGGTTTTATATTGGTTTCACACTGGGAATTTTTGGGAGGATGCTTCTGTGCAGTTCTGCTCTGTGTGCAGCTCGGGTGCACAGAACCCAGCTCATGGCATCTCCTGCACCTCATCGTGCCTCCTCGGGAGTGCAGGACCAGCCCCTCACAGCATTACCGTATTTATTTTCTCTGCCCCAG
>NW_010285678.1:0-2165 GCF_000690775.1 Eurypyga helias
GCACACGGCCGGCTCATGGCCAGGAATTAAGAAAAAAAAGCTAGAACTCAGATGAGAACAGCCGTGATGCCACATTTATCTACTGAGCCCATAACAGAAGTCTACCACCACAGAAGTAGCCAACTCAAAGCACGTATCTTCTCTGCAACTTCCAATTCGTGAGTGTGTGTCATATACAGACAGTCAAAAAACTCCTATGGACAGATTCCAAATGAGATCGGGTCCATATTCAGAAGACTCAGGTAGCTGCCCAGTCCAGCAGCCGGGATTTGATGCTACAGCAAACAAAAAGAAACCATTTCTCAAATTTATAGCACTGAGTTTAAGACCTCAGAAATTCTCTGGTGAATACAAGTCAAATCAAAAGCAAACTTGAGCCTTAACCCATTTTCCTTGCACTGGTTTCACCTTCCCTTGCACCACGAGAAGAGGGAACGATGACTGACAGGGAGAGCGTTTGGGTGACCCTGTTCTCGCGGCCAAGCGACCACCCTCCGAATACAGCACCAGCCACTCTGGGACCAGAGTAGGGCACGCATAAGGGGAGTTTGGGTTCCTCCTTCAAATGACAAGGCCAAATGGAAACCTTCCTCCAGCTGCCTAAATCACACAACGTCCAGCCCAAAAAATACACAGAACACCGTAGTTTCTGCAAAAGCCATCAAATGTCTCATTAAGTCATGACATACGCAGGAAACCGAAGAAAATTATTTGCAGAATAAACTACTACGGAATATTGTTCTTATGGGGACCTTTCCTCAGGTAATTGCACTTTAAATGCTTAATTCAAAATACCTTTCAGTGGGGACAAGTCCTTAGAACCTCCCTGTCCGTACGAATGCTACGTTCATCGTGGCTGAAAAACCATCAGCAACTGCCATGAGCCATCTCACTTTGTCCACCTAAACATCAGGAGAAGTTCAAACACACTTGGACCTTCCTTTAGTTAGGCCTGAGTAGCTCTAGAAACAGGTTAAGCCAAGTAGGATCCATCCAGGGACAAGGGGGTGTTTTAAGTGAGTTGTCTTCTAGAGATACTTCTATTACCGGCTTCTGTCTCGTTGATCATAGAAAATAAGGTGTCTCCTATGTAAAAAACCCAAGTGTATATATATATGCACACAAAGAATGTCATGAATCCAAAAATCTTGCATTGAGGAGGATGACCCACAGAACAGGAACAAGACTTATCTGCTGGGACTGCGAAGAGCCTCGGGAGTGTGTTATGAATAACCACAATAAACCCCCTTGTCCGTTAAAAAAAGCAACTTGTCATCTCCTATAAATTCAAGTGTAAAGAACCGAAAGGAAAACGGGGACAAAGCAGCTCATGCTCAGAGCTTCTCACTAGTCTAGGATGTATTTCCAACATCGAAACGCTAAAATCCACACGTTTGGTATCAGGTTTAGAGAGTGGTGTATCTCATGCCAAAGAAAGCAAAAGCCCAAATACCACGCTTTAAATCCTGGCAGATAGACTCAAGAGTCTGATGCCATAAAAGAGCCAGATCTGGTTGATTCAGTTCAACAGCAAATTAGAAGCAAGGAAAAAACCCCGCCGAACCCGCGATGTTACGGTCTATTTTAGCTTTTGCTGCAGTCTGCAACCGTTATCCATTTTATCGAAGAGTTAGACACCCCTAGCAGGCACGATGGCATCTATTCTTTTCTTACCCGTTTAGTACTGTGTGTCTCTCATAAAATACTCTAAGCTTGTCTTCAATAATCCTCCCAAATCTCTAACCCTTGCTAAGACAAGGAAGGGAAGAATGTTCAGCCTACAAAATACACTTCAGCATTAATCTTCCTATTGAGACAGTTATCGTACGAAAGCTGAGATAAATCCAATTTTCCTGCTCTGACTCTTAATTTTCCCACCTTCCAGTTTTCCAGATGATCGTTTCACTCAAGGAGAGGAAAGAAAAACAGGGGAAAGCAGGGCCCAACATAAACCAGCATCTCCAGCAGAGGACAGGAAGGTGGTTCTTCAGCTTGTACAAATCCTACAGCGATAACCTCCTACATGGTTTGCTGGGGAGTGTCAACAGGCCCTAATTTTTTAGCTCCCAGGAAGCATGGAGTCACTTCGAATTCCTCTGCAGTGCTCAGGACAACCACAGGAAACAAAACTCAGAGGAACTTCAGAGAATCACAGGATGGTTTGG
>NW_010285679.1:0-2165 GCF_000690775.1 Eurypyga helias
CAGGACCGGGGGATGCGATCCCGCAGGTACGTCTGCCGGTGCGTAGTCGCCTTGTAGCGCGGTGTTACCGGGGTCGCTGGGAATTCCGGGTTGCAGGTCTGAAAGTGGTGTACCGGGTGGGAGTACCTGCTGTGTCGTGCTCAGAGCTCCTCGGTCTGGGGTCGGATGCGATGCTCTGGTGTTTCCATTTTAACTGGAGATGTTGGACCGTTTTGTTTTAAGACCATTGAACTTGGTGTTTTCTGCGGTGCACACACGGGGACACTGGAGCACAGGCGAGTGATGCTGTTCGCTGACATTGCTCTCGCTGATGAGACGTAAACTTAACGCGCTCGTTGCTCGCGATGTTACTTCAGAGGAGACAGCGATGATCAGAGGGCTTGAAACTTGCGCAGGGTTATGGGAGCCCTCATCCGATGAAAACGCCCCAGGTGAGGATGGAAATGTGTTTGCAGGTCTCGAGGGGAACCAGAAGT
Organism: Eurypyga helias; assembly: GCF_000690775.1. Taxonomy (NCBI): domain Eukaryota; kingdom Metazoa; phylum Chordata; class Aves; order Eurypygiformes; family Eurypygidae; genus Eurypyga; species Eurypyga helias. The sequence goes on from NW_010285679.1 coordinate 477, forward strand.
GGGGCTGCTAGTGAGTATTTGAGAAGGTTTGGTTTCTGAGTCCCAACACAAACGCTTCTGAAGTACAACTCCGATACGATGAGGAACCTTAGAGACTTAAGGTTTTCACAGCACTGTGGTAGTAATAGTCAAAAAGGAGAATATGTATGCTGTTTCTTCCTAATACCTGATTGTCTCAGTTAACAAGGAAGGTCTCTTGTGGGTTTAAAGTTCTTCCCACTCTTAACAGGGAAAGAAGTTCCCAAGGGACAGCTGAGTCAGTTTAGAAGAGCTCAGTCCTCAACAGAGAGTATTAGCGAACAGGTGAAGGTTTCATGTAATTGAGATAAAATTAAAAAACTCCAAAGAAATGAACCTTTAGGGTCTGTTTACATTCTTTCATTTCAAATACTTACACTTGTCAGTGAGGTTGGTAGTTCTGTGAGCTGCTTTTTCTCTAAGGATTTTTTTTCTTTTTCTCTGCAACTCTGATTCTGTAAGTCTTCTGGTGTTAACAACATACTCTGATTAAATTTAGAACACTGAAAAGCATGGCTTTGGGGTTTTGTATTATTCTCTGGTACTATTCAACTCAGATAATGTTTCAGGTGTCTTTCTTTAACACTGGGGTACATCACCTTTCATCCAAGATACTGTAAATGAGTTTTCCTGATAAATGCTTTATTTAAGTATGATTGGGCTTGGTTTTGATTTATGTAGGTATTTCCTTGTCATTTTTGTAACAGCTGTCTTTAATTTTCACAAATACTTTTCAGTTAGAAGTAAGAAACCTGTTACTTCACCTTTGTGAGGCTCGCGTTTTTCTCTCTGGTTTGAGTTGCCACGGTCTTTTAAACAATATGTAGGAAAAAAGAAGTTGAGGGGTACTTAATTTCTGTTTTGTGTTATATAATCCTAAATGTAAATTGCATGGATGAGTTTGGTGAACTTGGGTTCTGCCAGTTTGAGGATGGTATGCTTGCAGATTCGGGAGCCTGGTGGAATGATGCAAGAGTTCAGTTAAAACCTGCTTGCTAAGGCAGATATGTAGTCCAGAAGTCACCTGGCAGGTGTGCAGCTGGGCTAGCTGTTTTTTCTTCAGATGCTGTGTATAAATGGAACCTTGACAATACTGCAAAACAATGGGAGAGAGCTTTCATCACTGTTTTCTTTATAATTTTTAATATATTTAGGGTTTTTTATAAGTATTTTGCCTCTGTGGATTTTTTTCCCTGGTGGAAGGGCTTTGCATACTTACAAGTAACATGGCTTACAGCTACGACTGTGTCATCTTGGTGCCCTAAAATATTTCTCTTAGTATATATGCAGTGCTGCTGCTGAGGGTAACAACTGGGTGATACTTCTTTGTCAGGCAGTGAATTGTAGAATAAAGTTACCATGCATTAAAATTCAGATAATCCTTTTAAACTGTTATAATGATGATTCTGAAGGTATGCAATTATAAATAACAGCAAGTCTTTCAGATCCAATGTTGCTGGAGCATCTGCAGCACTAATGTTTTGTCCCCCTGTCTCCAGGCCCGTGGTTGAGTTCTGAAGTCTTGCAGCTGATTTTATTCATCAGTGAGATGGGGAGTTGTGAGAAATGAAGGGTTGGAAAGGAGCCACTTTCCCATATTCTCCTGAGTTAAGTATCATCCCCCTCAACCGTCTCTCTTGCTCCTGGAAAGAGCTAGAGCCCTGCTGCTGC
>NW_010285680.1:0-2103 GCF_000690775.1 Eurypyga helias
AAAAAAAGTGTAACATGGTTTTGTCAATCATACAGCACATCTTCCCCAACAGACTGAGAAAGTCCCTGAACTCCACCTTCAAGTGCAACATTCAATATATCACTGGCTACTCTTCAGCCAGGCACTCTGCGATATGGCCTATTAATATAGGGGGGTTTGGTTTGGTGGGTTTGTTTGGTTGGGTTTTTACCTTCTTTCTTTCTTTCTCCAGCGCTCTCCACTGTTCACAACATTCTTCTAGGTGTTCATGAAGTTCGCTGGCAGGCCATCCACGAGTTTTAGCTTGCCTTTGAAATACAAATGCTGGTACAAAACCAGGAGAAGAACTGTCACCATACATCTTATCATTATAGTAAGCGTAGAACCGTTTTAAATCATTCTGAGAGAACAGGTTGTGGGGTTCCATCAGAGGGACAACCGGAAGGCCAGGCAGGTGAGCCGATCTCATGGGGAATGCGCTGGAACCAAGCTGCTGACTGTGATTACGTCTGAAGTCACCATGCACACCATAGCTGTAGAAGCCTGGAGCCGGTAGGCAAGTCACAGGTTTCACAGTGTTACTGCCTCCACTTCCACGCCTGAAATTAAACTGACCCTGAGACTCCATTTGATCTTGGAACATGTTCTGCAACAACTCATCTGCACGTTTTTGTCCTTCCAGATCACAATGCTCGCTCTGTGGCTTCAACTGGAAATGGTGTTTGTTCATGTTTTCAATGATCCCAAACTGCTGAGCTGAGTAATTGTCACAAAATCCACTTGGCTGCTTCAGTTTCTTTTCACTTAAATACTCCATGAGATTCTCTTCCTCACTCCTAACTAGTGCTTCCATGCAAGCAGCAGACCGAGCGTGTTCTGCAGTGTTATAACCAAAGTCAAGACTTGAAAAAAATGAAGGATTATCTTGATGGTACTTGTGAAGTATATTAGTATTTAAAGGGATATTTGAAGATAACTGAAAAAAGTCATTAGAATGGCTGGAACTTTTTGGAAAAGCAGGTAAATCATTCAGTTTCAAATGACTTGGATTCTGAAGTGGGACAGAAGCAGCGGTTTTAGTTGGAATGTTCATCCAGGCCGGCCTTATGTTAGTACCTGCTGAAGGGCTTGCCAAGTTTGGTAATAACGGAACCGATTTACAGTATTCGGAATTCTGAAGATCAGACTTTGAAAACTGCCGCTTTGCGATACTATTTGCAGAGTCACTATTCCCTGGACAAGTTGTAAGTGGTTTTAGCCCATATTCAAATTTTTGCCCAAAATCAACACAGAATGAAGCTTCATTGGCTTGTTTTTCTGATAGGAGTCCTACAGCCTTGGGAAACTGAAAGTTTTGTTGATCTGAAATTGTATCTTCTATTTTTTTCTGAGTACCTGATTTAACTTGAAATAATTTAGTATAGGGTTCTGTGTCCAGGGATGGTGCCTTGATGGTTTCATTTAGTAACTTATTATTTTCCTGAAGGCTACAATTGGTGGTCTTGTTAGGCTTTGCTTTACTTGCATGAGAATATTCAGTGTATCTACTATAATCTGCATTTTCATTATATCTGTGGGACGGCGGAAGAAGCATTTCTGCCTGCTTTTGGTGCAACTGCGCATCTGCTCCTTTGGGACACACCTTCTCCCTTCTGTAATAAGCATCAGCTCCTGAATCTTTGATTACTTTTGAATATGCAACTGGGGGTGCAAAGGTGTTCTTTGTGTATGGATAGTTCTGATATACAGGTGTTGTCTTAATGTTCTCATTAGTCTGCAGGTTGTAACGCTCGGCATGATCATTCCTAGAAGAGTACAAACACTGCTCTTCAAGGTCTATGCCAGTCAACCCACGGTAACATTCTTCTGCTTTTTGCTGCGATGCAAGATTACCACTTGGCAAGTACTGTTTTTCAGTAGCAGATAGGGATTCACCATTATAAAAACCCTGTTGTGAGACAGCTCTTTTCGTGTCTGGAAGCATGTCATGGTGGTCTACAATTCTGCTTGTATTCACTGGCCATAATGATTTCAAGTTGGAAGGGCAACTCCTTGAAAAACAAGAAATACAAAGTTAGATTCTTGTCGGTGCAGCTCTTCTTCTCACCCCAAATGCGGAAATGG
>NW_010285681.1:0-2172 GCF_000690775.1 Eurypyga helias
GATTCTATGATTCTATGAATAATTGTGGCGCCGTAGCTGTTAATCTTCAGTCCTACAACAGCAACTCCCCACGGACACCTCACTTGGGTACTTTGCAGGCGGGAACACAGATTTCTCCCTTGCGCTGCCGACCGCTCTGTTCATTATTTTGTTTTGCAGTTCTTTCCGTATGGAGACGCTTCGAAGTTTGCCCAGCATGCCTTCCGAACCTTTGATAAAAACGGAGACGGGACCATCGACTTCAGAGAGTTCATTTGTGCCCTGTCCATCACCTCGCGAGGCAGTTTCGAGCAAAAGCTGAACTGGGCCTTCAACATGTACGACCTGGATGGCGATGGTAAAATTACAAGAGTGGAAATGCTGGAAATTATAGAGGTGAGATCAGGATGGCGCTGAAAATAACATGTCTGAACATTCGTAAATGTGGTATTAATTGCTCACACAGCCTTTACGATTTTAAGCCCAGGAGGGTCTGTAGTGCATCACTAAAAGCGTGTAGTACCTACGTTCGCCCTACAGTGAGTAAAGGTGCACTAAGGGACGGGATCTCAGACCTGCAGAGCACCTACGTGCACGTAAGCTTTTAAATACCGAGAGGTAGATTTTTTTCTGGAAGAACAGCACAGCAAAGGATTCACAAAGCCCATCTCAAAGTCACTTGACACCCATGGAATTAGTGGTTGGTAGCTCAAGTAGCTGAAAGCTGACTGGAGATGATCTTTGGGTGATTACAGAAATTTACAGGGATAACAACACAGTTTTCAGTGAGCTCTCACAGATGGGCTTTAAGGTGACCGCAGCATGTAACAGGAGGGATAAAGTTTACCTCCCTCCTCATCTGCCAGCTACCAGCCACAGCAGTTAATACCAGATTTTGCTCCCATCTACACCCAGAAAGCTATTAAAAGGTGATGACCGCTGGAACGGATTATTCAGATTTTATGAGAAATATTTCAATTAAGTGACTACAATCCAAATAAACAGTTGATCCAGGGACTGGGTTACAGCAGTTTTGCACTGTGAAATGGAAAGGCAGAGAAATTCATTCCAGGGTGCAAAATGCAACCACCGAAGTAAATCTACCTCTGAGGGAAGTAAAGCACGTTCTTCCCTGTTTAATTATATGGACATTGGATTCTAAGGAAAAAAAAAAGGAAGAAAAAACGTTAGGGAAAGTGGTGATCATTTTGTTGTTGGAATGTCTTTCCAGACTCTGATCACATAAAAAAACCCTAGGTTATAATTTGTGTGTTGAATTTTCTGTGTGGTTTCTTTCGCAAGGCCATCTACAAAATGGTGGGCACGGTGATAATGATGAAGATGAACGAGGATGGCCTGACGCCTGAGCAGCGAGTAGACAAGATCTTCAGTAAGATGGATAAGAACAAAGACGACCAGATCACACTGGATGAGTTCAAAGAAGCGGCAAAGAGCGATCCTTCCATTGTACTACTCCTGCAGTGTGACATTCAAAAATGAGCCCCCGTGCAACGTGTCATAGACTGCACAGAAGTTTAATGTTCCATTCAGTTTGCAGCTATTTCCACACACACACACAGATTTGCTTGGACTACCTATAAATGGACTCGCTTCTTGTGTTTGAAACACTCGTGTGCATGAGAATGTCATTTGCTAAAGAATTTTAAAAAGTATATATTATAAAAATAAACTGCCACAACGTGACGTGTGCAATGTCATTTCGTACCGACCCTGTTCCTCTGAAGCCTGTGCAGCAGTCCTGTGCTGCGGTGAATTCTATTATTTATTGTTCCTGTTTGACCGATGCTAGCTCTGTGTCTCCTAGGCTGCGTGATGTTAGTGACACTGAACTCCCACGGTGATGTTAACTGTTTATTATAAACCAGGTCGCCATTCTGCTGTAAAGTAGTACTGGACAGACAGAGGGGAAGAGTTCCTCAGCTCTTCAGTCTGATCCACACATGTGCTTGTGTTGTCAGTGGATATAAATGTACTTCATTTGCATGCCTTTTAGGTTTGCCTTAATTCTTACCTCATTTGCATCCCTTCAATCCGGAAAGAGCTATGTCAGAGGAATGCGGTATACAAAGAAAATCCTGCTAAAACGATCCCTTTAATTAAAAGTATCTATAAATATATATATATAATGTTTAAAATATTGTTTTATTGGAAGTTTAAAGGTTTTATTGGAAG
>NW_010285682.1:0-2187 GCF_000690775.1 Eurypyga helias
TGGCAGCTAAGGAACCAACTCGTCCCTATTTTCCACTTCCCTCCCTCCCCCCCCCAGTTGCTATAGAAATCGCTGTGTGTATCGATTGCGTTTTGTTAACCGTTCCCCTGAATTTTAGATCAGGGTTTTCTGCCTTGCTACATCAACTTTTTCCTCACCGTGCTGCAGTGGAGTTTCCTTGACTCGACTCAGTATTCGGAAGGACTGGTTCGCCTGGAGCCCAGCTAGGGTGATGTTCACCGTGCTGTCAGATGCGTGGGGGAAAGGGTATTTTTACTGGGATTAGTGTAGTGCTCTTCGTCAGACAACTGTTCTCATCCCTTTCCCCTCTCCTCCGGACTGAGCAAACCCTCCAGAGGGTATTCAGAGGGTGACGGTGTAATCCATCCATCACAGGTGTTGCTACAGGTAAGTGCATGCTTTTCTGTTCCTGGGAATGCAGATATTCGAAGGCAACACAGTGACGAATTACTTGGATTTTGCCAAAGTCAGCAATTAGGAGAAGCTGAGAACTAAAAGGAGAATAAAAGCATTCAGGCAAAAAACAGCCTCACAGATGTTACCCCGCGTTCTTGTTCAATGTTGTATTGCTTCGTTTTGTTGTGTGGTTTTACATGATGTTCAGGATTGAAGGCAGTTGACGTAGGGCTCCCTGTTAAGTGGTGTAGTAGACAGATCTCATTTTCTGAAGGTCAGGGAAAGGCTTTTTTTATGATAAATTTGAACATGAAATTGTTATCATTTTTTGAGTTAGGTTTCTCAGTAGTTGTTGGCACTTCATTTTTCAGATTTTGCCACTGAGGCTGATTATTACTGTTAGTAGTATTGTCCCGATCATCGTTATCATCCTCCAGAGCTGCCTTCATTTGCTTTATGCAAAACCCCAAAATACTCTTTGGGATCTGATGCTCCTTTGTCAACCACAGGTCTGCAGTTTAATGAAGTAACTGTGGTTTTGCTAATGTCTCTTCAGAATTAGCATCCTGCTAGTGTGATTACAGTTTCCTTTGATTAAACTGCAGCTAAAGCTGAATGGGATTGCTGTCAGTGCAAAGGGGGAAGATGGCCTGAGAAGCCTGGAAACCCACAGTGGGTTAAGCACTGTTACTGCTTATGCCACTACAGCAGAGGGAAGAATCTGATGAATGCTGTACAAAATGTTGAGTGTCTTCTTTCCTCTTACATGCTGCTGCTGACAGCAAGCCCCACTGATATTAAATGAAGGGCTGTGCGCAGCAGCAGCAGCAGCAGCAGGTACTTTACACTATTAATGCAGTTTACTTATCCTTAAAAGCAAATGAAGCCATTTGTGAATAACATGCTTTCCTAGATTAATTGAATTGACTTAAAACTCAATTGCATCAAAAATCTTTTGCTGAATTTTTTTGCAACCTTGGGCTTTAAATCTTGGCACAGTAAGAAAAGGACATTGCTTTCCTCCCCTTTAATGCACATATGCATGTGTAACTCCAGTTCCTTGCACCTCTTAACAGACTAATAGGTGTGTGCTTAAATACTTGGCTTCCTTTTTTATTTCTGATTATTTAGCTTCAAACCGTTAGATACTCTGAGGGGAGAGTATGCCTCTTGACAGGAGGGAATCTAGTAACCCCAGAGAGGCAAAGAATAGAGCAGAAAGGCAGCAGGCTTCCAGAGCATCCCATCGGTCCATTTTCACCCCCTTGTTCTGTGAGATAGGATTTTATTCCACCCCATGTAAATAACTACTATGGTCATCATTTAAAAAGGATGGAATATCGGTACAGTCTTATTCCTTTCTTTCCTATGGGCATGCACAACTATGAATTTCTTTCAGGAAGTAAAGAAACTGTAGTCCCAGTTACGCTGGCTGAGCACGTTCACTGGCTTGACTCTGGTTTTTTTTCAGGCCTGAAAAATGCCAGTATTTCCCTGGTTAATACCTGTTCTAAACCTTTAGGTTTTGGAGGAGAAGGATGATAAATGAACTGAAACGATGATGTGATCATAATATCAGTAGGACAGATAAGATAAAAACCTGTGACCAGCCCAGGGACAGAGAAACCTGTAAGGATCTTGGGATCTCTGTGCATCTTCACACTTGCATAGCCTAAACAGCACCCAGAAAGGGGACCACTTAGTACTTTTTGTAAGGAAAATTCACATAACTTTGCAATGTGGGTACACCCCCCACCCCCCTTACCTCCC
>NW_010285683.1:0-2189 GCF_000690775.1 Eurypyga helias
GTCTTTATCTGAACCCACGAGTTTTACCTCTTTTCCCACTGAGGGGGAGTGAGCGAGCGCCGGCTGTGTGGTGTTTCGCTCCCTGCCAGGTTAACCAAGAACCAGGGCAGGGAGTCCTGGTCCAGGGCACTGCCCTGAAACCTGGGGCCAGGCAGCATGGGAGGGACAGGGCAGGCAGGGTGATGGGGACAGATGTGGTACCTCAGGTAGGTATACCCAGGTAGACACAGCCCCCTCCACACACTCTGCTGCCATTCCCTAGGGAGGATGAGGATGCATGGGCAAGGATGGGGGTGTTGGCCCTTTGGGGCGGGCAGCAACAGTCCTGTGATATCCCACCTTCTGTCCTGGAAGTTTCAATCATTTCTGGTTGTACCAGCTGCTTTTTAAATCCCTGATCAACCAAGTATGTTGTGATCCAAATTCCTCAAGAGGAGATTGTGTGGCACTTCCAGGAGATGACAAAATTGGTTATAGAAAGGCGCTACAGGAATTTTAAATCAGGGAGATTTAAAGAGCCGGGATGCATTAGAAGGATGTCACAGCAAAGGAACATCTGCAAGCAGAGACCCCCAAGGCAAGGGCCTTCTCACTCAGTCTCCTTCAGAAACGAGATGGTGTTACCAGAGCATCATCTGGATTTTAGTTTCCTGCCGGCATGCAGGGAGGCAGAGAGGCAGGTCTGACCCCCGAAGGCACAGCGGGCAGGTTTGCCAGCAGGGCTGGCTCTGCACTGTCTGTGCTGGCCTGGCACGGAGACCCCCGTCCTATCACTCCTGCGCAGGGTGTAGTGCGGAAGGGCTGAGCAGCAAGCCGAGCGGAAGGCACACTCCCACCCCACAGTTCCCTTTTCCCTTCCCCACCGGGTGGGAAGGCAGCACGCGGTGGTGATCCTGCACCCAGGTCCCCAAACAACCAACACCCACCAACAGCTTGTGACGTGGCAGTGGTGGGGGTCTCTCTCCCAGGTCCTGCTCCACCACCGGCCGTACCCCATTCTGTGTCCCCCCAGGACCACAACCCTCGCTGCGCTTCCCCTGCTCAGCCAGCAATGCAGCGCTCAAAGAAAAGGCCAACAGCAGCAAACGAGGAGCAACACCGAGCCCAAAGACCATCAGCGTGTCTCAGATCCACACTGGGATCCATACGCCCCATGTCTCCAGCCAGCTGGAGCACCATTCCAGAGCATGAGTACGACTGCCCTTGCCCTGCGCTGCTCCAGCCTCCAGGATCCGTCACCATCTGGCTAAAGGCACAAACTTGGCTCGTTTCAGTTAGACCACAAACATCCTGCTTTTGTTTGCAGCTATCGAAGGCTGCCAGCGCTGGTTTGGTACCAACCGATAAGCGTCGGAGAGCCCACCAGGCACACACAGAGCTGCCTGGATGCTTTCGGCCACCAAGGAGGAATGTTTCCCAGGGAACCAGCTCAGCTGAGCCAACACTGTGACATCTCTTCCAGCCGTGCCGCCAGCTCCCACACGGCACAGTCCAGGACAGCAAAGCGTCTCCCTCCTGCACCTCTCCTTCTGCTAGCAGGAAAAGCTTTGGCATTGTTTCTTTGTAGGACCAACACGTACCAACCCCAGGAATAGCATCCAACATGCTATTGCGAGCTCTTCCCCCGGGAGCCTGGGGACCCACAGCCCTGCCACCGAGCTTCCCCAGCCCAGCCCTGCCGAGCCCTTGTGCTGCCCGTGCTGGTCTTTCCACCATGGCAGTTTGTAGAAATCCCTCACCTCCTCACCAGCTCGTCCATCACAACGCGCAGCCACGTCCAAAGCAGACAGCAGTTTGCATCTGAACGCGGTGTTTAGTCTGGTGCATCCTCCAGCATCACTCAAACGGGGCAAGGGCACCCCACCACCGCGAGCTCTGGGGACGGCGCCGGGGCGAGTGGTGCCAGACCTACCCTCTGTTTGAGCTCTTGGTAAACACAGCTCATGGATGTCCTCTGGTTTTTTAAACAAGTGCCTCCGAGGGGCCCAGCTGCAGCTTGCCCGCGTGGGGATGGACGTGGGCGGGAGGATGGCGCGTTCGTGCGGCGCGAGCAGCAACCATGAAAACATCTGGCTGTGGTTGTGCGACCTCTTAAGCGATGATTCACAGAGCAGGAGGTTACTGCTGACCAGGGCAGACCATACAGGGAAGATCAACTCTCTGCGATGATTTTCATGCAAAGTGGTCCC
>NW_010285684.1:0-2180 GCF_000690775.1 Eurypyga helias
CCGTTATTTGGCTTGCCAGCAATTTGGGAGCCAGGCGGATCTTCCATAGGTCTCGTTTCCGGAAGCAGATCGCTCCGCTCACCGGTTCCCAAGATAAACCAGGGTGAGAGCTGGCACCACTAGCAGGGTTCCGCTGCCCTGTCCCGGTTTTGTGTGGGAAGGGGCTTTCCTCTCTGCCAGCTGCAGGTGCAGTTCCCGTGCTACCCGCTCAGGCCTTCAGTCACCCCTCGGGGACAGAGCCCTACCCGCACGGACGGCTCAAGAGCTGCAGTCTCGCTGTAGTAACTTCCACCCTTACTTAAAGTGCTCGTAGCTCCCTGCTGCTCACCTTCTTTTTGGATGGCATTTTGCAAAGCTTTGCCATCCCTATCTGCTGTTAGTCTTCCTTCAAAAGTCACTTCTTTTACCGTTAACAGATATAAATATTCATAAATACTATAAGCAAATGAAGGTAAATTATGTGCATAGACTTTCAGTTGGGGTGCCCACTACTCAAAAGCTGTCCCCAGGAACAGAAGTCAGCCCCGAACAGTGCCCTTCTCCCCTTCTCTATCCCTGACCATGCGCACCGACCAGCATCTGGTCCAAGGATCAGAGTAAACCCGGCAGCTGATCAAAGTCCAAAGTGCATTCCAATCAGTACAATTCCACTGTCCCAACCAGAACCTGCAGACTGGCACTTGCACCCGTCAGCCCTTCACAACCAGAGGCAGCGTAACCTGCCCGGTTACCGCCCCACGGAGAAGGGGTCATGGAAGAACCCACGGCATGCCGGGTGAGTGGAGGGGCTTCAAGCAGGAACGCCATAGTAGCAGCGCAGTAGTTTTTAAGTCACCTAACCAGAAAAAAGCACTAGATGATTAAATGATTGTACACAAACCAACGTTGCCTCAGATGGCCAAATTGCTAGTTACTGGAAACCTTTAATTGCAGAAGCACAGAGTGACATGAGTGACAACTGGCAATCCACATGCAGATGTGATACAAAGTGTTTCTCTGTACAGTATATATAAAAAAAATAAAATTATTCATTTAGGAGATTTGGTAAGCAATGAAGAGTAAACCGAAGAGAAGATGTAAAAGTAATGGGGATATTGGGAAGCACCAGTAAGAACCAAGAGGAGTTAGACATGTAATGAAAGCTCAGCTTGGGCAGGACTACTCACGTTACTATTACAGACCAAATACACTCGACAGAAAGAAACAGCATTTTCAGTGCCACAGATAACAGGAAAACTGCACTCTTTCACTACTTGACATCAAATAGCATAAATTAATGTGTAGATCTGCGCAAGTTTGGTACAAAATGAAGCAAGCAGACACTAAGCTCTGCATATTTACAGACCGTGCATGCAGGAGCTGGGAACTTCCTGGGTGAGAAAACCAAACCAACTCTTTCTGATACATGGAATAGCCAGCAAAGCTGAGAAAAATACCTGCGTACGATGCTCAAGCAGTTTGCAGTCTCAAACTACAAGAGGAGTAACTTCAGCCTCGCCACAGAGGCAGGTAGTCGAAACTGCCAGGCTGCCAGGACACCAAGTGGTTTCTGGAGTGTTGTGTGTACCTTCAAGATACCGATTTTTACTGGCCACACTTTTGCAAAGGTAGTCCCCAATTCCTTCATGCTATTTCGACCACTGGCTGACCCCACACGCTACACTCCAGGTAATTCTAACGCAGCCAAAACAGAGCTAATGATACACTAACTGGATTTCTACATTTTCCAACCAAAATACCACTTGTTGGCATGTCTTCTTAGCTTGGCATTCATCCAGAAAACATTTATTTTATGGCTTCTGAAGGACTATGACAGCTACTTAGCCTTTGTATAGAAAATACCTTGATCGTTACTCAATTGATTAAAAAAAACCCTCAGCCACTGTTTATGTTTCTGCCCCTGGTGTTTTCATCACAAAAATTTGATCAGTTATATCAGTTATATGGCCCAAAGATCCTATTTTTTTTTCAACCCATGTACCATGAGATAACAGACCGTTTTCAAAGTTCACCTTTTTTTAATGGGATTCTTCAGCAAAGGCAATTTGAAAAGATAATTTAAACCCAAAAAAAGCCTTTATGTTTTTAGGGTGTCCTTCCACCCACAAGGCCAAGCATGCCAGCACGATGACCCAGCTGGCCGCGCAGAGCACCGGCCTGCGCACCCAACCCCCCATTAC
>NW_010285685.1:0-2187 GCF_000690775.1 Eurypyga helias
ACAAAGATGTTAAACAGCACAGGCATGTTCTCCTTGGTGTTTTTAGTAGAGGCATCTTTTCAGACTGTAATTCCCATCGCTGAGCACCTGGTAACTTTAAAAGGGATGGTAACTCTGGCCTGAGATAGGGTCAGCATAACAGCACCATATTCTGTAGAAAGCACAGAAAAAGATGGTTTGACTTCTCTTTGTGCTCATAGCCTGACTATAAATATTAATCTGAACTTCAAAAGTTAGTACAATAAATACCAAAGGGAGCAACAAAATCACTTGGCTGAGAAATATGTTTCTCTAAATATTTTATTTGTTGTAACACTTCACGGTAAACACACTTTACGTTTATTTCACAGGCTAATGCTTAAACATGAATAATCGTGGCTTTCATACGTTGGTCTTCCTCTAGGGTAGAGAGTGCAGCTGCCAGATATGGCAAATAGCTCCACATCCCACGGCTTGAGGCCAAAGGATGCTTTTTTTTGCACAGGCCATCAGGTAACAAAGCTGTGTCTGTGTGTGACCCACCAGAAGAGGTGGAAAGGTCTGTCTGGAAAACGTTCCCATGCTTCCTTCCTGGCCAGGCCAGGGCATGTTGCTCCCTAGCATGGGCACAAGTCCTGCTGGGGACAGCAGTTTCGCGAGCAGGGATGTGCAGATGCTTCCCCACTGGTACCTGGTGCTTCTCCCTTGAGTTTCTGACCGGTCAAAATGGGTCTGCAGTAAGTCACTGCACGGAAGTGCATTAGCAAAATTTTCTTTGACTTTTCACAACAAACTTAACTTTGGAAACAAATTGGACCCTGGTCCAGCCAGACTGGCACAGGGTTAAAGATGCTGTACTGTTTTCGCTCCTGTAGATCAAGTTTCCATTTGAAGCTCTTCTGCATTCTTTAGGGCAAACAGTAAAACCGCCGATAATTGCCTGTTATTCAATGCGCACACGACCAACTTTCCCTCTGAGAGTCATGCATCTGCCTCTCCATTACCATCGTGAGATGGTGGGGTGGGTTTTTTTTGGACCAGTGGCTCTTTTTGTGTACGTGTCTGTTTGATGTCATATGACTGTGAAATTTCATCTTGCTCTCTAAGCCTGTCCCATCCAAAACCATCAATTATCATGCCATAATTGCTAGAGCCTGTTCATTTGGTTTAACAGCATGTGCTCGCTTGCTATTTAGAGTATACACTAATTATGTTATTACTTTGTCAAGAACAGGTACTGGGATAGATGGAGCGGGTCTGTGCGGTGTTTCCAAAGGGATGCTTGGGAAGAGGTGGGGTCCAGGAGGAGGAGGGATGGCAAAGGCTGCGGCAAGGCACTGCTGGCTTGTGGCAGCTGGGTCTGCAGGCAAAGAGCTCTAGCAGAGATGTGATGGCGGTGGATGCTTGGATGCTGGAGCAGTGGGAAACAGCCAATGATCCACTTATTTCTGTGCAAGGGGATTCCATCCTCTTCCCCTGGCTGCTTTGGAGATGGGGACCGATGAGCTTAAGAGACTGTCCTCTATGCATCTTGGCAGTGTTTAAAAGAGCTTTAAGGCAGGCCTTATCTCACAGTGCTGGTAACCCCAAACAAGATGGACAGACAAGGCGTGGCAAGTGGGGACCCACCAGCTCCTATTTTGCTGAAGGGGAAGTGAGACAGAGGGAATAACCGTCTTGTGCAAAGTCATATGGGAAGTTCATGCAAAGCAGAGAGTTAAAGCCAAGCTGTATGAGGAGAACTCTGAAAAAACAGCATAAGTGGCCAAGTGCCACTTTTAATTCCATCTTAGGTTAACCCAAACTGTAACAAAAATCCATGTATTCTATACACAGTTTAATAACATATTTAATTCTTTCCACCAAAGTTGAAACAAAAAATGCTTGACCTTGAATGAAACTTTTAACTGGATCCCAAACCTTTCCTCATATTATCAGTGACACGAAGCATTACTGGGACCCAGGTGCTGTTGACAAGAGCAGCAGAGCAGGAGGTAATACGGGGTCTGTCCTCTGGAGGCCAAGCCTGCAGACTCATGCACAAGACCTGGAAAATACTTTTTGCAAGCCCTGACTCAATGGCTTGATGACTCCTGCCCTGTCATGAATTAAGTGTACAGCTCAGAACTTCACACTTGTGTTTCTGTTTGGTTTTCCAATGAGCAGCTGAGGTGTAGGCAGCAGTGTGGATATGCAAGGTTAGCCAGA
>NW_010285686.1:0-2084 GCF_000690775.1 Eurypyga helias
CCTGGCTGAATCCAGCACACCAGAGCTGGTGTCTGGACTGGCATGGGTCTTGGGTAAGCAGCTGCACACACACAGACCCCTTGTGGAAATGGAAAATTGGGACTTGGCTGTCCTAGCTCTTCTGCTGCGGTGGCACATTCAGGAAACTGTTTCTTAATAAAATCATTCGGGCTGCTCATTAACAAACGGAGTATAATAAATATTTTTTTTTCACAGAAAACAATCTTTTGAAATCTTCCAGGACTAAGCGTTTGGTTTCCTTTGTTTCCTTTAAATCTGGAGTAGAACAGGTCATAGGTACACAGGTAAAGGTGTATGCAGACTGTATGCAGTCACACCCAGAAGTGGCACTGAATCTGTGAACGGATGGGTTTGTTCCACCGCAAAGGTGGTGTCTTACCAATGGAGACGGACGAGCCCTCACTCCTGAACTAACATGTCTTAATTTTTGTGAGGTTATGCCATAAATATAGGATATAAATTTCTGATGAGACACTGTAGTTTACTCACGGTTTTAATTCTCAGATATTCTCTAGTTATGCTGTAGGCAGAGAGGTTTCTGTGGTTTAAGTCAATCTGTAAAGACCCAGAGCAAACAGCACCTTCATTCTCCAGCAGATCTCACGCCGTCTCATCACTGCTCTCTCCGGTTACTGGTAAGGAGTCAAACTGCAGCTGTAAATAACAGATGACAAAACTAAACGGCCTGTAGTGGTCATATGCAGCCTAAATAATTTGTGTTCCTGTTGATTACTGTAGTTCAAGTAAACAATGTCTCACCCCTATTCAAACAGCCTCTTAATGAATAAATCAAAAGTTGTTTACTACAGTGAAGGCTCCTATTCACAGCATCCCATGCTGGTGTCCTAACTTGGTAAAACATGTAACTGGTGGGTTTTTTTCCTTCTGTCAGTACAGTTTCACCCAGTACTGCCAGTTAAGATCATTCAGAAATTGTCCAGTGACTTACAATGAGCACTAATTGAAAAACATGGCACCTCTGTGTTTCCCCACTTGTACACAGGGATGATGACAACTCTTGTAAAACACTCGGGGATTCACTGCAGAACCTTTTTAATATAAAGTCTAGCTATTACAGTGAGAACTCATTTAGTATGTGTATGTCCATCCATCTGGTTTGTGCTGCTGAACAGGCTTTCTACAACACTTGACAAAAACATAAAAAAACTTTTATGAGAAAGAAAGAATCCGGGGCTCGAAACAGAGCTGGAATCGCAGTCAGACTTTTCGAACATTGCAAAGAGGGTAAGATTAGTCAGCCACCGCCTCAACTGGTCCGGATGCACCCACTCAGTGAGTAACCGGGTGACAGCAAAAGCTGTCACAGGAAGATGGTCAGCAGCTGTGTTGGATTGTTCTGGGAGTATTAATTGCATAATTGCAATTATTACCTTTTCTGCCTACAGTGACATTTGTGGGTGAATAAGGTGCTTGCCTAACTTCCTTCTCAGAACCGCTGTAACCCCAGTGATGACGTGGTCACAGGTTTATGGGAGGAGGATCGTGCTCTCCATCCTGGCCTTCAACCTCAGCGCAGTGGGACAAGATTGGCTCAGCCAACCGAACAGGCTGCTGCTGCGTCCCAGGGGTAACCCTACATCTGTCACATCTCACTCTGTTTCCTACTGCTTCTCCTGTGCCAGCTCTGAGCTGGTTAGAAAGGTAACCCCGCCAAAAAAAACCCACCTGTACCCCCATAGATAGGTACCAATGGAAGGAGGGGACCAGGAATATAGCACAGAGCGCAGGGAGAGGGGGCAGGAGCTCAGGGTTGCCTGCAGCTACTCAAAAGGATAAGAAGCATCCCAAGCTGGGTTTACTCATGGATACTCTAAGGGGCAATTTCATTCCCACTTGTGTTACTCACCTTTTGTGGTCTCTGGTGATTGCTAGACCCTGCTGTAAGCCAAATCAGTTCACCAGTCCAGCAGAAGGCCAGACTAAATGGCTGGTTTTCTGCCAAGTTGGTGCATTGAATCCACTCAGCAAAATCTGAGAAGCCCCGGGAGTGAACAGCGGGGGAAAGGCTGTGTGTGAGGACAGAGGGTAGAAGGAGTCGGGGG
>NW_010285687.1:0-2185 GCF_000690775.1 Eurypyga helias
AGGGCTTGTTACAGGATGTCCAGGGGAGGAACCAAATGTGGGAAAACACAGTAATTTACATGGTTTGGGGAGAACAAATGTGGGAACAGAGCGATAAGGGGATAAAAATGGCCAACAGCAGTGATGTTCCGATTAGGATGCTTGTCTGGCCATGCCTTGCTTTGGGTCTGTTCTGCTGCCTTATTCAGCTCCACTTCCAGCGGTTTTCCCTGGGGAGTCTCTACAGTGTGCATGGTGGTCTCAGGCCAGAAGGGGGAGCAGGTTGAAGCTTGTGCTGTCTGCACTGGAGCGAGTGTTTAGGGGGTCCATCTGCACTGATATGTGTGGTCAGCCCTGTACCTATGTGTACCTGTGTACAGCAAGGGTGTGCATGTGTGCATGTGCGCTTCCTGGTAATACCTGCGCAGCCTCGCTGCTGGCTGGGACACAGTGACAGGGACAGGGCTGGCAGGCTGCTGGCCTGGGGATGTGTGGTGGGGTGGTGACTTCTTATGGTAAAGGAAATCCCATCTGGTGTTCTGTGTCACAGTATGGCCCCTGGGGTGCTGAGCCCTAGGTGTGCAGTCATGGCAAGCATGCAAAGGTCCCAGGGCAGAGGACGGAGCAGTGCTCTGGGCGAGCACTCTCCTGCCGCTGCTTCTCTTCTGCTACACGTCAGGCACTGTCCTCCTGCCCTTGGTCCCCACCAAGTAGGACATAGCCCCACAGAAAGGGGATCAGGGAGCTGGGTAGACACATGACACTGCTTTGAAGAGGGAAACTTGCAGCCCAAGGTGCCCCAAAGACTCAGTTATTCACATGGCTAGCACCATCTCTTGACACTGCATCTCTCTGGGCCTCACTGTGTCTTGTCACTGTGCCCACAGCAATGCAGAGGTGAGGTGAGAACATGAGTCTTCCTGCCCTGGAGTTGTTCTGTTGTGTTTTAACATCATTATATAGATTTATATTGCTGGAGTGTCTGCTCTGTGGTTTTGACCCTTTTTATCACCCAGCTTACATAACCCTGTGGGTCTGAATACTGCCTTATTGTTACTTGCTCTGCAGAAAAATAACATCTCTCCCACAGTCCTAGTGTCAGCTAAGGATGTCATTCTCCCCAGCAGTACTATGCTGAGTGTACTCATGCATGAGATTCTACGCAATTTCC
Source organism: Eurypyga helias (assembly GCF_000690775.1). Taxonomy (NCBI): domain Eukaryota; kingdom Metazoa; phylum Chordata; class Aves; order Eurypygiformes; family Eurypygidae; genus Eurypyga; species Eurypyga helias. The sequence continues at coordinate 1,151 of NW_010285687.1, forward strand.
TACTTTGTTCTCAGAAAAGGTGAGTGCAATCTATTTTAAAAAATATTTCTCTGCTTAAAATCCTTGATATTTTGCTTCCCCCTGGGATTAGCCATCTAGCTGACAGCTCTGCTACAACACAGTGTTAGAAGGAGTAGATGCTGTTTCTATTTTGGAGTCTGTCATTCAGGGAAGTTATCTGTGCCAGCATCATCTCCCTTGCACAGTCACCAAGAGACCTGCTAGAAAAGGTGTGATTGTCACTGATGAATTTCCTGGCCTAAGTAGCTGCCCTTAGCTGCAATCCAGGACAGAACTTCTGGCTGGAATTAGTTGAAAGGGAAAGACTTTCAGACCTGGTGAAGTCAGAGGTAGTGTTCTAACCTTGTATAGCCAGGTGCCTATCTTGCATCCTTTTTCTGTCCAGTGAGATGGGGATGATGTTAGCTGATTCAGAACTGAGAAAAAGGGATGAATGGATGGAAGAGCATGCCATCTCTGGTTCTCTATTACCATAGCCCTGCATGGTATGAGTACTGAGTGAGCAATAGACACTGATCTTGCTTTACAGCCACCCCAGACATTGTACAACAGCAGCATTTAGCTGTGCACCATCTGAACAGAACAAACTTGCTGGAAACTTGCAGAAGCCCTTGTCTTCTTTCCTGACCTTCACACCAGACGCTGCAGATTCAGGCTGGAAAATATAGGAAATAAAGAGGAAAGCAGTTCCCTAGTGACTGTTTGAGAAGAAAAGAGCCTGTGGGCTGAAATGGCTTATCAAGCTTCACAGGCAATATTGCCCAGGCAGTCCTGTTTGTGAGGGTTTGCTAGAGCATTCTCCTTTATGAAGGAGACCTGCCTTGCATTAAATGAACTAGCCTAAGCCAGCCTAGTCCAGACACTCTTTGCCCTGGCTAAGCCTTGATTGGATACCCGTATCTTCTCATGTGCCCATGCAGCACTGCCTTCAGTAGATGCATCAGTCCTACACTCAACTTATATCTGGTCTTTAACCATGTCTGGTTTTAGACCAGCTGAACTGAAAGTAGTAAG
>NW_010285688.1:0-2114 GCF_000690775.1 Eurypyga helias
ACATATTCATGTACTCCAGCCATTCATAGTTCCAGCTCAGAAATACCAAAGCAGGGAACCTGCAGCTGGGAAAACCAGTACAGTGGGTCCACTTTTGTGTGGAGAGCTCTGTGTCATCACATTACAGGTTGGGAAACTGAGGCACAGAGCCATCACTTCTCCTTGGTTGCCATGGTTCTGAGAGCAGCTTTTATCCATCCGAGCAGTAATGAAAACTGAACACTTTGCACTTCTCTAACCATGCCAATGCCTCTCTGCCTGTCTCTATCCTCACAGGGGCTGCGTCATTGGACCCACCTTTCACTTCAACGTACCTTCCCTCCGCTTCGGTGACGTCTCCTTTGGTGAGTGTGCCCTGGGCTGGGACCGCGCATCGGGAGGTCTGTGCATTACCACAGCAGAGCACTTTAACGTAAGATCATCTGTCACTCGTGTTCTTTCATAGCAGCCTTCGAGGTATTAAAACCAGGGCTGCTGGTTGCTTGGGCAGTATTGTGCCATCATGAGGTCAAACAGGACCAAAGGTATGGAAAATCAGTGCTTTCTGGTGTCCCTCATAGTTAGTTCAGCCCCAGCCTCCCCATCCTTGGCAGCAGAATAACTGTGATGGTCCTTGTCCTGGAACGGCCTGGGGGTTGGGACTGCAGAGAAGGGAGTCTAAGCCACACGCTAGTGTGTAGCTGCCCTGGGTAAATGTTCCTGTTGCAAGGCAAGGACACCATTTACCTACCTGACCTTTAGTGTGAGATGTTAATTGGTGCTGTGAGGGCACCTCGCTGTCACCTACCAGGTAACATGCCCAAGCAATAGCTCTGCATCAGGCATTGATATCCTCGGAGACTGATGGAGTTGGTGGCTGAGCATCCAGAGCATCTCCATTGAAATGCAGATTCTGGTTCTCCATCTGGGTCTCACAAAAGGCTTTTTACTGAAATGGTCTAAAGTTTAAATGTGAAATCAATTGTGGATTGATTGAAGGACCATTATCATTCTGTGCCCAGGATGCCTCTGTGTTTTCATGCTGTTCATGGACTTCTTAAGAAAACTCGTTACCTTTCCTGAGCCATGTCCTCCCCTCCCTGCATCACCACTCTGCCACTTCTTTATTTCCTTTTGAATAAATAAAACAACAAGAAATACACCAGGCAGAAATACAATTATGTAATAGGAGACTCATCCTACTTAATCTAATTTCATTAATAATGCCTTTTCAGCTGAAGGCAGCTATTGTATTTTTGCTTCTTTGTGCTGCTGACTGTTGTCTGCTTCTGGTGACTTCAGTCTCATTGGGGATTGTGAAGCCGGTGGTTACCCTTTTTGGGCACCTCCTGCCTCCCTGCTGGAGTAATTGCTGGAGATGGGCAACTGTCACTCTTGATGGGCATGGAGAAACTATCTCCTGGGTCTGCAGCTGGTTTTCTTCCCCATCTGTACCCAAATAATGCCTGGTAAGCAGGCCATGGGAGATTTCTCCTCATAGAGCTGGCCAGCCAAGCCAGACACCCACTCCAGAGCGGGCTGTGGGCTGATGTCCTGTCTCTGCAGAACATCCTTGCCATGTGTGGTTTTATCACTGGTTTTCCATTATGGAAAACTACTATCGAAGCTGTAAACCTTTGTGGGCAGTAATTGAAGCCAGAGCGCAGCGTGGACACGATGTCCCCATTTGTTAGGTAAGGTGAGACACTGTTCCTGCTAATTTCTAAGCAAGCATCAAGCTTGTATCCTGTCAAGTGGGCTAAAAATTGTCATGATTGCCCCAAAACAGGAGATGCCTAAAGGATCCTGCCTAGACAAACTGCATTAGGGTGTCTGGCATCATGCTGTAGTTCCCCATTTCTCCCATCCTTTCTTCTACTGTAGCTTCTCAGTGATGATACACTGCTTGTACATATTGGATACCGGGAATGTTAGGGGAATTTTATGGATTGAATTTTCAGAGTAAATGGATGTACACTCATAAGTAGCAAGTAATTAGTGCTGGTTTGGGGTTAGGTAGAGAGCTCCTCACAGTTTGAGGGAGAGAAACTTCTGGTGTTCAGCATCACAAAGTGTCGCCATTGCCAAGGAAGCAATCTCTGTGATCATCGTAAAAGGGAACTTAAGTGACAATT
>NW_010285689.1:0-2198 GCF_000690775.1 Eurypyga helias
GGCGGGGAAATGCTTTTTAATAAATCCAGGCAATTTGCACCTTCAAATCCCAAATCACTGAATTATCTCAGTCCTTTAACTCCTGTGTCAAATCTGAGATTTATTAAGCTGGGCTAATAAATCTGCTTATCTCATAGGGAGAAAGGTAAAGGGCCTTTGGGGGCTTTTCAGGAGCCAGACTGGCTCCTGAACAGGCAGAATCCATCCCTGGCATTAGGGATGGCCCAGGCACAAGTGCCTGTTGTCAGTGCACGGAGGACCTCTGAGGAAGCTCCATTCTGCAGGCACACAGAGCACCTTTGGATGCCCTTTTTTACACATAAAGTTGCATAAAAGGATTTGAAAACACGTTTCCCGGAGAAGACCCCTATTTAGCTATTTGTTGCTCTTGCTTGTATCGTCTTCTCCAGGTCGGGGTATATCTATTTCCAGTAGAAAAGTGATGACTGAACACCTTAGGCTGCGGTACCCTTGTTCCTCAGTTTTCTGCCACACCTTGGGTACTGGGAAAAGATTTGCTTTCTCCCCAAGCTGAGAGCCTGTAGTCCCTGTGCCATCACTTCTGTCGTCGTGGAGAAGCAGCAGTGCTCCCCCGTGCACCTACGCTGGGGCAGAGAGGCTGACAGGTTGGCAGCCACCAGGGATCCCTGGGCAGGGCTGCAGGGACATCGGCTTGAAATTGGGATGGACCTATTTAATGAGGTCACTGAGCTACTAACTAGAAACCGAGCCTGGAACTATAGGTATTACTCCTGGGAAGCCCCAAAACATCAAAAATAAATTAGCTCCATTTAATGGAGAAGCAAGCCCTCCCTCCCCCATCCCTTGTGGCAGTAGATGTACCCGTCAGCTGGTGCTGCAATGAATACATCTTCCATGTGTGACATCTTTCAGGGATCTCTTCCCTCTGCAAAGCTTCCCCTAGCACAGGGGAAACAGTAAAACACCTAAGATGCTCCCAACTACAGAGTTACGGCAAAACTGGCAAACAAACGTCGTACATGGGGAACTGCTCTGTTGATTGTCAGCCTGAGTCATAAGGCTAGGGAGCACAGGGTCAGGGATCGGTGTGGAGAGTGCATGCAATCAAAAAAGCTCTTGTTCAGGAACCACATCCTCCTTTGAACATGGCTACAAGTGGAGATTTTCCACTGGTTATACAGCCTTAGGACTTAACTCACGTGTGGTGGTGAAGCCTTAATGTTTTCTGAACTATGCCGTAGTGTTCGAGGCGGAGGGGACTTGCCCCCTTGAAGTACAGCCAGGAGAGATCGAGAACTGGAGTAGCTCTTGTTGGAGAGGACTTCTTACAGTTACAGCCTGCTGGCCTTGAAACAAACCCTTCCCAGGGCACCTTCCAGGCGCACCCAGGTGTGCTGCCCCAAACAAAATCTACCCCTTTTTCTCGCTCTTTGCCTGTACCGTAAGAAAGAAACTGCTTTCTCATCACACCGCAGCTTTGTGTCAGCTGCTGTGGAGGAGAAAAAAAACATATCCCCCCCCCAAACCCAGAGATGGGAACAGTCAGGGTAATTCCTTGGGAAAGGCATTGAAGTCAGGGGGCAGGGGGGATGGAGCATCCCTGGGGGCAGGCAGCTCCTCTGGCCCCCGGGAAACCCTCCTGCAGCATCAGCAACGCTGCTGCCGTTTCCCTGCCGGGGCGGAAGCCAAACCCAGCGTGTCTGGGAAGATCCCAGCAGCGCCCGGGAGAGAAAGAGCGCTCCTGGACTCGCACGCAGCCCTGCCTGGGGGAGCTCCTGGCCTGGAGAAGGCAGGGATGCTCCCTGGAGTACCATGGTGTGGGGAGGGCTGTGGGGCTGCAGCCCCCTGGCATTGGCAATGCCTGGTGTCTGAGTAGCTGGGTCTGCTCGTGGCTGGGAAGAGCCTGCCTGGGCTCTGCAAGGGGAGGGTAACTTAAACCAAAATGCAAAACGAGCTCTAGAAACAACAGTAAAACCCAAGCGAGCCCTGGTTGAGCAGGGAACCCGAAATGGGGGCACTGCCATCCTCTGAGTGAGATCTGGTGGGCGTGTGGGGAAGTCAGGGGACAAGGGAAAGCTTTTTGGGGGTGTAAAGGAGGGCAAGGTCTGCCAGGGAGAGACCCCAGCCCTAAGAGAGACAGCCTGGGGGGGCAAATGGGGAGATGTTCCCTGGGGATGGGGGCTTCCCTGACATCCCTCCTGGTGCTGCCTCTCCCT
>NW_010285690.1:0-2192 GCF_000690775.1 Eurypyga helias
CTATGAGGATGCCATGGGAGACCACTTCAAAAGCTTTGCTGAAGTCATTTAATAATAAAAAGTTTATTTTAAACATGATTATTAAATTTACTGATATTCAGTAGCCGCAAACATCTCAGCATATTGCAGGAACAGCTGATGAAGCTTGGATGCCTCACCCAAGGAAGAGCCCATGGCTGGGGTTCTAGAGTGGTTGGAGGGCCTGTGTTTCAGCCCTTTAGCCCTACATGTATATGCGCTTCTCAGCTGCACTTTTCACTCCTGGCTGATTTCAGCATCTCCCTTCTTAGCAAACTTCTGTAAATCCTTTTCTTTAATACTTGCAATCTAATCATACGCTCTCCGTTGACAGCAGCAGTCATGTTGACCTTGGAGCTGTACCTGTAGGTTTTAGGCATTGCTCTGCATACCCAAGTCATATCCCTATTCCCTGACTCTACAAAAGGGCTGAGAAAGAGCACTTCAGGGCTGCAAAGCTCAGAACTGTCTATATTCAAAAGCATGGAGGGAGATCAGTCTGTTTTGCTACATAATTTTGGGTGTTTGTGAAGAACTGTATTTTCTTCTGGTGTTGGGGAAATCTGACCCCGGTAAACTGAAAGGGAACCTATGCGATGATAAATGTTAGCTTTTGGGGGAGACAAAGTGATGAAGCAGTGAGTGAGTAGTCAGTGAGGCAGGAAATGGAGTAGCTGGTTTGGGTTGTAATAACAAACTGGGCTTTTTGGATTTGCTGTTGAGTGAAGAGGTTGAAGAAAGTGGCCACCATCTTAGTTCACAGGTAATGCTTGGTTTGAATGTGAGCTATTTGTGGAACTTGGAAAGCCAGTAATTTAAAAATGAAGATCCTTAATAATGCTTAGGGTAGCAGCTGCCACACTTAACAGCCAAATCAAACTCAAATGTAAACAATAGCTAAATTTGCTGCTATCCTCTAAATGTCCCTCCTTTGTCCTCGAGAGTTGTGTCCTAAAGTGTATATTACACTATTTCCAGAAGTGGGGAGGAAATCAGAGCCATGGAGGTTTTAACTTTGCCCAAGTTACATACAAAGGCACAAGTAAGGCTAAAATTAATTTTGTTTTTCTGAATTTTAAGCCCTGTACTTTAAAGCATTAAACTGTTCACCCACTGTGCTGGTTAGTCATGAGCTTTTTTGAACCAGAAATTTTGTTTGTGTGTTTCTGTATTAACAGTTTGCCAAATCATCCCATGCGCTATGGTTTTTCTTAGAGCAGTGACGATTTTGGCAACATGCATTTAATAGGTAATTTTCTTAATATTCTGTATTTCCTTTTGGAAAAATGGGGGTTTTTTTCTACCTTCTTACAGTCCAAGCTCTTTGAACTGGGTTTTTATCCTTGCAGTACTTTTAGTCTTTATTTGAAATTAGCAGCTTTGTTTTCCCATATCCTTGTACGTTTTATTTGCATATTTAGAAATGTTTACTCAAGAAGGAACGGGAGATAGTGAGAGGAAAGGGAGTCGTATTATTCAAAGGCCGTTCAAATTTCCACTTTTGCAGAACATAATCTCTGAACCTGGCTGACCATGAGTCAACCATGACATTCGCTCACAGAAAGACAGGTTATAGTAGTATGTATAAAACTGTAAGAGAACAAGCTGAGGTAATCCTTTCAGCTTAGCTTTGATAACACTTCAGATAGACTTGGGCTATCTGGCGAGACTCCAGAGAATAACTGTGAGAACGATGAGCGATCCCAATAACATAGCTGAAAATTTTTGTCTGGAGAGGAAGTATGACGGTCTTCAGGTAGGTAAAAGACTATGAAAAAAGGTAGGAAATATCCTGCCCTTTATTCTCATGGAAAAGGAGAGGGGAAGTAGAGCAATTGAACTACATCAAGAGAGATTTGAGGGACATATTAAGATAACCTTCCTAGTGGCAAGGCTAGTCATGCATTTGGACAGCTTTCCTGGCGAGATTGCAAAATCTTTTCAGGTCTTTGTTGGTCTTTAGAAAAATCCAGTAGGCTGAGATGAGACACAAGCAAGAGTTAATTGATCTAGCTGTGAAGAGTAGGAATGGACCAGATGATGTCTCGCATCACTGCCCAGCCATGTTTTCTGTAGTTGTGTTACACAGGTCACCAGTTACCTGTACCCAGTAATTTGTTTGACTTGAAAAGCAAGTTCAAGTGCTGGCGTTGTTTGGTTTGTTTGTTTGTTTG
>NW_010285691.1:0-2195 GCF_000690775.1 Eurypyga helias
GCCTCAGCCCAGAGGAGTGCCGTGGTGGGCGGGTGGTGTGCGGGTGCACGTTATCTCCATGAATTTTACTCGCTTCTCTCTATCCAAACGACCTCACAGTGCTTTTCACTTAGGCACTTGTTTTCCACATTGCTGTCAGCACTTGCGAGGCCAACAGGCTGAGAGCACTGGCCAGACGTGGAAAGGCTGGAGAAATGAGTGCTCCCGAGCACCGCTCCAGTAAGACATCCGACTGCCCGGGGCAGCTCCTCAGTTGCCTTTCAGGCAGAGAAGGCCTGTGTGACTCTGTCAGTCGTACTGCAGTAGCCAAAGAGACTAGCCCTCGTTACATTTGTGGGTTTAATTATACTGGAACATCAAAGAGGGGAGATCGGTAGCAGTAACACAGTAGGCTCAGCCTACAAGGAGAAAGAAAAAATTCTTCTTTCCGCACAAGGACCATCTCAAGTCCACCAATCTCAAGCACAGCCCTGCCTAAAGTTGATCAGCAATGGCTCTATTGCCATTAGGCCAAGGTTTTTCGTGGTGCCTTCAGCAAAGTCGCCTTTCTTCACAGCTTGCCCCTTTCACAACCAGTGGTCGTGACATGGCAGACGACCGGCTCTTTCGGCAGAGGAGGCCCGTGAGTCTGTTTGATAGGCTATCAACTGTGATTCACAGCCACAACACTCAGGGCTTCAGGATACCCCTCTCTCGCCCAAACAGCCAGCAAACGCTCCACCATTTCAGCAGCTGAGAAAAATCCCATGAACTTCAGCCCACGCACAAAGAAATCTTCTGTTGCTGCTCTGGGGAAAACATGACAGAGCTCCAGTGAAAACCCCAGCCTCTTCACGATAAAAGAAGCCACAGCATCTTACCTCAGTAAGGTGCATTGATTACACCAGCACATCCACACATGCACTTGTTCCAGGACGGGAACCAACAAAATCACAGCAAAAGCAGGTGGTGGGAGTCCCTGGTTAATATTTATTTCCCAGGTTAGGGGTTTTTTTCCTACCCAATATTTTTAGTCTTCTGGCACTACAATACTGCTTGCCTGCTCACCCTACACAGCATCCATATGGGAAGCAGAATACACTATTGAGCTTGCAAGGTTCATTTAAATTACACAATATCCTCAATACAGTTTGTTACTTCTCAGAGAATGATTTCTAAAATGGGCAAAGAAATGTCCTCCACTACAGAAAGAAAAACCTAACGTGTGAAAAAATGCCAGTTTAGGTCTATGGTGTCACGGTCCATAGGTGAGGCTTTTCTCCCCCCTCAGTACTAATTACCTACCAGGCAGGATACAGCACTATACGTTAAGCACCATGTCTGATCAAGCAGACGACTTTTTGAAATGGTTTACTAGTTATAAGGTATCCTGCACTCCGCATGCTGGGCTGACATAAGATTTTACTGCTCGTGGATCCAATTGCCAAAGACTTAAAAGTACTAAAGGTTTTTATTTACTTAAAGCACGCATACTACTACTGCTCCTGAACGTTACAGTGGGGGAATCCCCTCAAACAGAGGAAAAAAATTTTGGCTGACAGGTTGCACATGAGAAAGATCCAAACTGGCTAAAATAAACCTGGAGTGTAAGCAGTACAAAATACCAAAGGCACAAATCTCTGCTTTCCTCTACATACATCTGGTGCTAGGGGGTATGAGGCTGGGGGAGAGCAGGAGAGGAAGAAGAGCTCCAGAAACGCCCAACGCGCATACGCCACGCACCAGAGTCCCCAGACGATCCCCTTCTCCGGTGTCACTATCCAATGGCTTTGTGGGCAAAATTGACTTCTCGTCCCCGGCAACCAGCAAGCACGCAGCCCGGCGACCTGACAAAGCCATTGATTTTCCTTGTCCTTAAACGCACGCTCCGCTGAGCTCGGAGCCATGCGCTTGTAACTTTAAGGGGGTTGCGTTTTATTTAATTGTGCCTTTTCTTGGCCTGAATTTCCCCCAAAAAGCTGAAGAGGGCATGTGCTTATTATCTTTCAGTGCAGCGTGTGCTCAGTGCAACCTGAGCTCTTCGGATACTTCGGTCTGAAAATTAGAAAAAAAATTAATTGCGAGGAAAAACAAGGCTGCTCTGCGACTTTGATTCAATCAATTACCATTATCTTCCAGCGCAGCCCTCCCTCCCGCCCCGGACCGGGTGTGTTTAACTTTCTTCGCCAGTCGCCGCGGCCCCGCAGCGCGTTGGC
>NW_010285692.1:0-2189 GCF_000690775.1 Eurypyga helias
AGCCCGGCGGGCCCGGCCGGCCAGCGTCTGTCCGCGCTCTTGCTGCAGCGACGTGCTTCGTGATGTATTCCTTCCCATACATTTCACAGCTCCTGACACGCGAAATAACAGGTGCAATTACACCATTAAGTCATGCAGGAAGTGTAGCTGATTTGCCTTCTTGGCTTTTCATTTTTAGGTCTGAGCCGGGGTGTGGTTTGTTCCAGAGTCACAGTCCAAGGCTCAGGGCTACGGTTTTTCACCCCTGCAAGGTGCTGCGCTGCTCAGACACGTCTGCGAGGCTGTTACCATCGTGCTAGGTGTCTTAGACACACAGGTGTGTATGTGTGATCAAATCCTGCGTCGCAAACGGGTTATGTGTATTGTGATAAGTCTCTCAGCAGTGATTTGACTGCTAGCTGGGCTATCTACAAAACAAATTGCTCTGCAATAGGCACTCTTGTTTAGATTACGTGGTGAGTCGATGCTAATAAAAATCAGAATTACTAATAAAACACTTTACTAATAAAACACACTTTTTGCTAGTCTGTTCTTTGTAACAAAGATTTGCTAAACTCCACCTGCATGGTTTCAAATGACAAAAATGTGAAATGAAACTTTAATGACAGAGAGCGAGAGTTAAATTTTCCCACAGGCAGCTGTGTAGGAGGAGATGAACCTGATTTATGACTGAGCCACCACAGACCAGCCAGGCCAGCTGGTCTTGAACTGCTCCGAACCAATGGATTTGTGGGTGACTTCATGATTATTCCTCTTCAGGTCTATGTATGTATTTTTGGTGATCCATGGTAACCTTCCAGCAAGAGCAGAGGTATGAGTACTCTGTCAGGCTGGAACAAAGGCTTCCTAGTCCTGGTAGCCTGCAACTGAATTAAGCAGGCCACTGAATTCTGGGATATTGGTCAGCCAGGACAGAACAACTGTTCAAGACCTCACTGTGCATATGCTCTCATGTTAATCAGCACTTTTTATGTTTTCAGTGCCTGAGCAAAGCACTTCAGGGTATTTAGATTATTTAGAAAGAAACTTCACTAGAGATGTCAGTCTTTAATATTTAGAATTAATTGTATGACCTCATTTTAGTGGAAAAACAAAGCTACTGCTTCCATGGAGATAATTATGAATCAGGTATTCCATTATCCTTGCTATAGATCATTACAAGGTTTTTTGTATTAACTGTCATTGTTGCTGTTTGTCATCATGAGCATTTCACTGCTTCTGAACCAAAGAATTCCCCAAACAAAACCCGTAAATTGTCACATTACGTTGTTACATTATGTGAGGGATCGTTCATTAGTTCTCTCAAGTTGTGAAGGCTGTCAGTAGTGGTTTGGAAGGTTAAAATGCTTGTCTTTGATTAATCCCCTGACTCCATTAGGGTTAACACCTGTTTCATGCAAAGATTAGGAAAAACAAAATGGGTTTGAGTCAATTCCAATTTGTATCTGGCTGTATTTGAGAGTCATTCATCAGAGAAGAGCAGAGCAGACTGCTAAAAAACACTCTCTGTTGGAGAGTAGTCTCTCTACCGGTGCTACTCTACTAGTTACTAGGAAACAGCACCCAGGCATGACAGAAGAGCCCCAGTACTGGCCCTAGTCACAAGTTCCTTTTAACTCAGCTAACTCAGTTTAATGAGAGAAGTTACGTTTCAGCTGGAACAAATGGTTGAGCTGCAAAGCCTTTGCTACAGGGCAAGGTTGCTCGCTATTTCCACATCTGATACTGGAATTTGGGTGGTGATACTGTGTTATATTTCAATGCAGCTGTAGGAGGTTTGGAGTTACAAAGAAAATTAGGTAAATTCTGACATTATAAATAAAAATATATGGTGATCTCATATGAAATTCTGGAAAAACACAAGGAGGAGCCCTAAAATATATTACCCAGCCTGCTGCAGCTCTGTTTGAAGGAGTAGAGGTTCAGACTAAATTGTGTAACTAGGCAATGACTCAGCAAGTTTATAGATCACTGTAATTCTATGCAGGAGCAAGCATTTATTCTTAATAACTTTTAGTGTGGATATAGAGCAGTTGCCAAAATTGTTCATGAAAACCAAATTGACTTGAATTATAGCTTGCTTGGAACATTGTTTTTATTGTGTTCCAAGATAAATTTTTCACTTAATTTCAACATTTTCTCCTTTATTTATAATGCAAGCATGTTATTTCATAGAATCACAGAACAGT
>NW_010285693.1:0-2180 GCF_000690775.1 Eurypyga helias
CACAGCAACGGTGTCGTTAATGAGCTCACAGCTATGGGAGCAGCTGACCCTGTTGTGGAAAACCCCGCTGCACCTCCAGCAACTGTAAACTACGCGAGCCCGTTCCCTGACATCTGTCCTGGGCGGCTGGTCCAGAGCAGAAAGCTGCAGCCACCGGTCACTTCGGTAGCACTGGGTTTCCCTCGGCCTCCCACCCCAGTATTGACTAAATCCAACCAGCTGTCCCCAGAAGTGATGGCATGTCCCTGAGCTGCTGCTGCTGCTCCTCTGTCTGCCATGTCTCAGGCAGCACAAGCAAATGTCCCCGTTTTGCCTCTCTCTCAGGAGAAAAGAAGAAGTCAAGGGAAAAGCGGAGGGATGTTGCATGACCCCAGGCACGTGTGTGCATCAAAGAGTCTCAGCCATAGGGCTCACTCCGGGGCTCTGCTCTACCCTGCTCAGGCAGGGGTGGGCCCAGGAGCCCTTACCTGTTTGTCCAGGTCAGACAAGCGGGCTTTCCTGTCTCTAACCAGACACTCGTACTGATGTTTCGTCTGCAAAAGGCGCTGCAGCTCCATGCATTTTCTGTCATCCAGCCTCTCATTTCTCCGGGACACGATCTGGTGCAGCATTAACAACGCCTCATCATGCTCTCGAGTCAGCGTTTCCATTTCTCTTCTGTAAGCACGCAACGACAACAGACAGTTAGCACATCCCACCTGCAACGCCAGAGCAGGTCCTTCGCCCTCCCCATCCCAGCAGCGAGGTGCCCAGATCTCGGCACGGAGGAACTTCCCACGCGCAATGAAGCCGAGGGCAGCCGCACTCACTCCTGAGCCTGCATTTGCCGCCTCACGCTGGCGTTGTAAGATTTCCTCTTCTCCGTTCCTCTGCAAAACTTCTTCTGCAGTCTCCTGACCTCGTCTTCAGCCTGCATTTTCTTCTCCTTCACAGGCAAGTCCGACTCCTCCGGCCTCAAAGAGGGCCTTCCCCGCTGCCACAGAGAGGGAGAGTTTGGTCACTCAAGCAAACACTCTTGGGTCACCCACCCCCATGCTACCACCGCTCCCCAGGGCAAGGGGGTGTTAAGAGCCACCAAAATCAGTGCCTGCTGAGCACAGCGGCTGACCCGCAGCCAGCACCTTGATTCCAGGACAGGGTACAGACCTCCAGCAGCAGGCCTCATGCCCGGCACAGGAGGGCAGGCAGATTCAGCCCCACGGCATGCCAACACCTTGCTGGCAAAAGAAAGCCTGGCTCCCCACCGCCTGCCCAGCTCGCCGCACGGCGGCATTTATTTCTGCGGCTGAGATCCCCACGGCAGAACCTCCGCAGCGCCTGCGGAGAAACCCAGCTTTGGATTCTGCTGCAGATTTTACCTCTGAGCCCTTCATTTCTTCCAGCTAACTCCGCCGGTTGCGCTGCAGGTGCCTCGGGAAGGGGACAAGGGAGCCTCCACGGGGCCAGACCTGTTTCCAAGGGCAGACATGAAACCCGGGTAAGGGGGTGGTGGTGTCCCCCCGCCCGGCCCTCAGCACCCGCTCGCGTGCCTGGCCCACGAGGAAGCCACCACAGATGGCTGCGCGATGAATACAAGGAGAGCGTTTGGAGCGCTGTCACCGTGAAACACGCTCCTCCTGCCGGGTTTCTGAGGAGGGGAAGAAGAGGTGCTTTGAGCTCTTCCACCCCGCTCGGCACCTGGCTTTCCACAGAAATCCCAGCGAGGCCAGGCCCTGCCGTGCCAGTGGGCAGAGCCCCTGGGAGCATGAGCAGAGGATATCGCCTGGATTCAGCCCCTGTCCCACTGCAGCCAGGGAGGGCATTCAGCTTGACCCCGCCGCCCCCAGCCCCACAGCTCTGCACCCCCAGCCCTGCTGCAGCCCCACGGCCTGCCCTGTCCCCTCCACGCTGCCCACCTCAACGCAGGGTGCCGCGGTCCCTCTGCAGCCCAGGAACAGGAGCAGAGCGTCAGCTGGGTATTCCCCAGGAACAGCCCCTGTTGCCAGGGGAAAGCAGAGGTGCAGCCCCGGCCCTGTCCTGCAGCCTGCACTGCCCCAGGGCCTGTACCACAGGCACCGGCCTGGTCACCACACCATAATGGGGACAGGTTCTCCATGGCAACCGTCACCAAGGAGGGTGGAGCCAAGGGGGTGGGGGCACCTCCACCCGCCCCTTGGGGAGGGCTGCGAGCCCGTGCTACA
>NW_010285694.1:0-2214 GCF_000690775.1 Eurypyga helias
CCCTTGGCAATATGGTCTGTCAGAATTACTCAACAGTGATTATATTTGTATTGTGATATATTTGAAATTTCTGAATAATGATACAGACTAGATGTAGAGTAATTTAATTGAATTACTTATGTTTAATTGCACCTAGGTATAACTTATATCTTAAATTATATCTGCCTGTATGTTACTATTTTAATTATTATTAATACTCATTCATGCTACATATGTACATAGGAATATGCGATATAAATGTACTCTATGAATAGAGCTCTTAATTTAATTAATTGTAGAACCCTACATCAGAACAGGACAATTCTATGTTTATTTCACAGATTATGAGTTCTTAGGTATTTAAAGAAATCCTACTTCCTCTTTTGTACTTTAATACAACTTGCCAAAAAACTTTCAGCTGAGAGTTAAAGCCTTTTTGACTCCTGTGAACCTTAAGGAAAATTGAAATGTTACTGCAGAAAGTATAACGAGGTTGGGTACTAAGCACTATTTGCAATACTTTGGCAGGCAAGATTTTACAGTGGGTTAATTAAGCTTGCAATAACTGTATTAGAAAATTTACCTTGGACTTATGACTGCAGCCCCATGTCCTGTGGCCAAACTGGGAAACAAGTTTACCTTCAGCACTCCTTTTTACAAAGTATAATGTAAATAAATAGTCACCTTATAAAAGAAATTGGTCCGTCCAACAGATCCAATTTTTCCTGTGTGGTTCATGAAACAAATGTTTCCTTCAGTAGCTCCATAAAACTCACAGATCTTAACAGCACCAAATCTATCTAAAAATTCTCTCCATACGTCATTTCTTACTCCATTTCCAACTGCTAGTCGGACTTTGTGATTTTTTTCTCCTTCCTGCTGTTAAAAAAAAGAAAAAATACTGATAACCGCATTTGATTGTTGAATATATATAACATAAGAAACCTGGTATATCTCCCCTATAGCTACAATGTAGCACACTGCAATCAAAAACCTATTATATTGTTGAACAAACAAATTATTTCCTGAATAATGGCTACACTGATTTATATAAATGCTTCCATATTTTAGAAGTTATATTGTCTCAGTCTGTTTCCACTCAGAGAAATTAGAAAACTGTGAAGAACAAAGAAAGGATGGAATTATTTTTGTCAAGGGATTAAAGTCAACAGAGATTAATAGTTACTTTCTTGTGTTTTCAAATTGATTATAAGAAACAATCAAATTTCACACACTTCTTATATCTGTTCCTTCCCACACATAGTGTGAGTCATCTTCTGTATTTCTTTAGTATTAAGACTTGCAAAGTTTTGTTCAATGATACTTGGAACAATTATTTCTTGGTGATCTTGAGTCTTTACTGGTTTCAACTCCAATGTTTTATTACAAGACAAACAATAGCATGTGTTCATCCAGTTCAGTCAGACTCTCTAATTTTACGAATACATTCCCAAACCTTGCAACTTCATGGAGGACCTTCAAAATACAATCAGATTTAAGTTGAAATATCAAAAGGCAAAACATCTAAAATGTTGTTTTGTTTTTCTTTTTAATTTCACGAGTTTTAAAATAACACTTCCTTTTTAATCATTGTGAGTAGCAATACAGAATATCCTAGAAGTGATAAAGCACGAAGTAAATATAGGTACTGTTTGTTACCACAAAATTTTTAGAACTGCTTAGCACTCTGGTACTGCAACACTGTCTTTATAGTGAAAATCCATTTTAGCACCTTTAATGTAGCATAAAAGCACAGTAAATTATTTCTGCTAAGACATCCAGTCATCTGACTGAAACAGAAATCTTTAAATATTTTGGATGTTAAAACCAGTAAAGTTTCTATTGAGTACATAGACAGAATTGTTTCTCAGAGGCTTATGTCTTGGCCAAATTAAATTTTTCATGAGGAATGTGAATTCTCACTTCTGTAACAAAAACTGCAAGCTCAGTGAAATTTTAAGTTCCTCCTCTTTATCACAAAGGCCAACCAAATTTTTTTCTTCCCTCTACAAAACCAGTAACTCATAGAAAGATTAAAATTTCTTTTATTGATCTTCAGACTCTTTCCTCTGGAAACTAAGCCCTCTTGCTGGAACGATTGAGCAAGGAACTCACCTATTTCACTAGATGCAAATAGCTCTTGGCAGATTACCATCTGAGGCATTAATAAGCAGCAAAAAATGTTGAGGTTTTTTTCTAGTTTTAGTAATCTAGAATAAACCAAATAACTATAGC
>NW_010285695.1:0-2182 GCF_000690775.1 Eurypyga helias
CAAAATGTATGCACATGCTTTATCTATGCAGTTAGCACCACATCGCTGCTGAGATTTGCTTACCAGTTTCAGAACAGGACCCTTGTTAGGCAATTTGCCCTATAGATAATTACCGTACAAGTGAACCTTGAGAAAAAGGCCTACATTGAATATATATATCTTTTTTCATTTTTACTCAAAATGATTCCTAGGCTGTGTTTGTTTTCATCAGCCTTGATGCCATAGCTATACAAATACAAACCAGCTGAGTAAGCTTAAACTGGATCAAGTCTTTAAATGTGGTTGTGGCATTTTAAAAATCTGATATAAGACTGATAGTTCCTTCAAAATGAGGCTTAATTCATTCCAGCCAAACGAGTTTAAAACAACACAGTCCCATAGACAGACACAACGGTTTAACCAAATGAGTAAAACTGTGCCTTAACCAGGCTGTTGGCCCATCATAGGTTTTTCTAGGACAGCAAACAAGGGTACCTGGATCTTTGTTCTGACCCTTTACAGTCTGTCTTAGCTCATCCATCCCCCTGCCTTCTCTCAGCTAATCCTGTGCCAGTTGTTACCCACTGTAAAGGTGGGCTGCACAAAAAATTTGACCCCTCCTCTGGAGCAGCTGAAGCAGAGCCAGACATTCAGACCTTGGCCAGATGTAATTTCAACAGGAGGTTTTTCAGGGGCACTGGGGAAAGGAATGAAATGGGTGATTTTGTGTATCGTTTCTATTGTATTTCATCTCCTTCAGGCCAAGAAATGTGAAGAGGTTTTGTGATGTCCTTCCTCACTGTGGGCAAATGGAATAGAAACAACAATGATGTGTCTCTGATTGCAATTTTAAAAGGGAACTGTGGAATGTTCCAGTCATATTAGATTTCATCTCATGGGCATTGTTTTTGGTTCCCTCCCAAAAAGAAAGGACACAAATAAGGGCATATCAGCTTTATAACAGTCTTGTCAGGTATAAGACTTCAATTTCAGCTCCACAACAGCTGCCTGTTATTATCCTGCCTTTGCACCAGCATCTGTTAGGTCAGAAGAAAGAAGACCTTTCAGTCCTAAAGGTTCATAGAGAAGTCTTGGTGTGATCCCTTTTCCTTTTAGCATTAATTGCATGATTAGTTTGGATGGGCAGGAGGTCAAAAGGCAAAAGAACAGCTTCCACCATGACAATGGCTAAGGCCAAGCAGCACAATTCAGTGCTTCTGGTAGTGAAAATCCTTGACTCTAGCTTAGTCCTTCTCTCATCATCTGGGATGTGTGTTACAGAATAACCCTGTGCATCCCAAAGTATGAAACAAAAGTGTAAACACCCACAGTGCTTGGGACTATCTACACAAATGTAGCAGTTTGTAAATACTGCAGTTTACCCTTACTGTGGCTCTGCTGTCTCTCTCCCTCAGCACTTAAGACGCACCAACCACAGTCTTCCATCAAGAAAGGGCAGCGAAGACTTAATATTATTTGAAAATGTTTGTTCCTACTCTTTGCGTGTTCCAGTAAATGTAACCACTCCACTCAAAAAGCGCCCAGGTCAGTTTAGAGAGAACATGCGGGAGAAGCGACCATATTTTCATTTCTCTAGCTGTCAGCAGAAAAGGGATTTGGTTTCCAGTTGGGGGCTGCACGTGGTACAACCCAAACCGATACCAGTTTGTGGTAATCAGTTCTGCCCCCTCCAGAAAGCGTTAGGCATAAGTCCATGGTTTGAAGTGCCCCCAGTTAGAGAGAAGAACCCTGATACAAGATAGCCCAGGAAAGCAGACCATAAGGAAAGGGTGGTGGACTGGAGAAAGGAATAAAAAGTGTCAGGGGAATAATACAGCTATAGCTCCTCCTCCCCAACACTGACCTGAGTCTCCCAAAGTCTGTTGTGGTTGCTCTCAGGGGCTTGATGAGAACTAGAAAATGCCCTACCATTGCCCTTCTCCTGCTGGGTTTAGGACACCCAGGGAGATCCCTTTGCTCACATATCAGCTCACTGTGGTGCTCAGGCAGGTCTGGAGGACCCTGTGCCTCCACCTGTGTCTCCCTGACAGGACACAGCTGGACCATTTGCAAAGGGCCTGAGTTCACCTTGGTGTGCCACAACCCCTAACACAAGCAGGAACAAGCTCATTCAGAGTTGTGTTTTTCCTTCTCAGCACATTTTGTGTAGACGTATTACAGGCTAAACTCTTCTCCTTGCCAC
>NW_010285696.1:0-2219 GCF_000690775.1 Eurypyga helias
CACCGCGGTCATCGGGGCTGCAATTAACACCCTCGTCAAAACAGCTCCCGGGGCAGTGGCTCAGCGCCTCTTCCCCTTGCCAAGCGCTAACCCCTCCGAGCGGGACAACCCTCCTGCTCGAGGCTTCCAGCCTGGAAATTCCAACACTGACCGAAGGCACACGGAAGGGAGTTTCCAGGCACTGGGGAGGTTTAAAGTGAAGGTTTTTCACTGCGTGCTCCTTGATGGCTTTTCCTGTCTACACGATCAGCACGTGAGCGTCTCAGCTCTCCGAGGTTTTCCGGATGAGAACAAGAGATGAGCGCAGTGAAAACACGAGAGCTGTGCCCATGATGTCTCACCCAACGGGGAAGGAGCCGTCCAGGAGTGGAAACCTTGGAGGCTGGAGCTCATTTTGGGATGGGGAAGAGGAATCTCGCGTCCCTCAGACAGAACAGAGTTCCTCGGAACGACTGGGGACGAACAGGCTGGGATGAGGAACTGCAGAACCGCCGTGCAGCTGAGATGGAAAAACAGAAAGTGCTCGCTGCCCACAGCCTGGGGAAAGTTAAGTCTCTGCTTTGGTGTTTTAATTCTTACGGAGTCATCTGCCTTCCCTCGGTAACCAATATCCCCAAACGTGTCTGACCACGCTGCATCCCCCTTCTCCGGCCGGGAAGTTGTCCCGGGTGAGGTCCCAAGAATTACACACTCCGTCTCCACCCCCCAAGGGAGGATCAGCTGTGCTTCTGCAGATGCATCCCACCGGGTTTTGGCACCACTAACGAAACTGGAGCTCCAGCGAACTTCCAGGCCTTCCCCCTCTCTTCAGGAAGATCTCCTGGCACCTCACCCAAGCTTCACCTTTCTGCAGTTCAAGCCCTTACGCCTCCTGTCCTCCCTCCGCACAAAACCAGATGCTCCATCGGTGACACTTTTGGAAGCGTTCCTCTCCACAACCCTCTCCGATCCAGACTAACGACAAATCCTTCTACTTACACCAGGTTTTCCCAGCTTTCATTCCTGTCGGTTTTGCCTGGATTCCCTGTAATGAAGCCCCATCTCTCTTGCAGGAGAGTGCCCAAAACTGCACGCGGGATTCCTGCGGAGGCCCTTCCAGCAGCCGTCAGAATGGAAAGGTCACGTGAAACGGGAACGCTCCGTGTGCCCACACAAGGACCCACCGGACGGAGCGGGGTGCCGTTTGCTGCCCCGTCAGACGGCGTCTGTCTCACCCAGAGCAGCCCGCGTAAACGACAGTCCTGAGCAGCGCACAGGCGTGAGGCTCTGCGAACGTTGGCCTTGCCTCTGGTCTGGGCTCTTCAGACTCCAGCCACCACCCACAGCCGAGGAGAGCGGGAGGCTCACTCCAGAGGGAGCAGACAAGCAGCTCAAAAAGTGTCCTGAGAGTCCTGAACATCTGCCAGGGTCCTTCCCCCGAGAGCACAAAGCTTGCTCCCCCAGTTCACGGGCACGCACCAGTTCCTGGCCAACAGCAGACCCCCAGGCCCCGAAGGACGCAAACACAGCGCGGGCATTTCCCACACCACCAGACAAACCGCCAACCGCTCCCGGCAAAACGCCCTGTGCCGCCGCTCCTACCGGTGAGCAAGCCGCTGCGCTCCACGGCTGAAGGTGGCGCGGGCTCTTTGACACCCGGAAAACTCTCCTCCGTGGCTCAGGGAAGTGCTGATCGCATCCCGACGACCTGCACCACCCCGGTTTTCAGGCTCGGCAGCAGTCCTACACAGAGGGCAGCTTGTGCACAACAGCTTATCCTGCAGCAGCTCAACATCACACGGATCCTTCCGCCTGCGTTCCTCACCTTCCCTGCAGTGCCAGCTGAGGGAGGAGAACACAGTCAATACGGAACCTCAGGGGTTAACGTAACCTCTCAGAGAGTACCCTGAATAATCTCACCCCAGCACACCCAAGGACAGATGGGACCGCGTTCACTAACCACCTGCATTGTCAGCAGTGTGCTAGTGTACTCGGCGCCCTCTTCTCACGGGTTCTGCTACACCCCGTGTACGGTCCTGGCAGGGACGCTCACCGGGCTGCCAAGAGGCCTCCTTGCTGCGTCGCTCCGACCTGCTCCAGAAATACCCCACAATGAGACCAAGAGGGCGCGGATGTACGCGCGGCATCCTCACGCCGCTCGCTTACTCAGAACACGCGCGCCCGTGTTCTTTCTCCCATCCTCAGGTTGCCCACGGCGCCCCCCACAAGCCACGGCCCCG
>NW_010285697.1:0-2217 GCF_000690775.1 Eurypyga helias
ATTTTATTTTATTTTATTTTATGATACTGTTGTGATCCTCTCATTAATGTTTACTAACGACACATCGTCCACAAAACCCACTGTTTTCTTCTGCAGACTGTACTATCATTCTGAAGACTTGCAGCCCACAGCTGGGCTGCTACGCTGGGCTGGCCACGATGGAAACTGCAGGGGTGCTGGTCCCTCTATGGCTGTGACAGAAGTGTATTCCGGTCTCTATTTTTCACCAGCGTACACAGACAAGGAGAGTGGCCCTCCCAGACCTCTGCATTTCTCCTTGGTGCTGGGTAAGTCTGTTCACAAGATATTTGTTAGGGCAGCGTATGCGTCTTTCTGAGCCTGGAAGAGGGAGGTAGGAAGACGTTATTAATTTAGTCAATGCCGCGCAGCTTGCAGAAACACTGTCAGCTTCTGCCTACACACATCTCACCTCCTATTGTTAAAGAAATTACAGCTGCTGAAAGAGATGAAAAAGTAACATGTTTCTTTTCTGGCTTTTCTAGTAATAAGGCAAATTCGATTATTCTTTCCTCTGTAGCGTGGGCCTGCTTTTTGGGCTGGGGTTCTTTGGGGCAGCCGTGGAGACACGACTCCCTGCATGGGTGCTATCAGGTACACCCAAGTGGGCTAAACCTATTTAGTGCGAGGACCACATTTATCTGGGTAAATCTCTCATAGAAGGAGTTAGGACTTTCCAGGACTAATTAATACCTAGTTAGTACTTTCCTGTTTCCCACCAGTGGAAGACCAGCAACCAGCAAAGCTGTGGAAAGGTCAAGTGAAAATTTTAGTAGAAATTTCTGAAGACAGCTGAGTTCACGGTGACCCTACAATCATTAGATGGCTTATAGCCCACTGGAAAAGAAATTGCAGATATCTCCTGAAAATAAAACGTGGCATAGGCAAGCATAACATTACGAATTTTCTCAGGGGGGTTCCAGACGTGGAGAGGTGTGAGAGCTTTTTCCATCATCACTCAGGTTTTGCCTTCGTTTCTGCTTCTCACAGGTTCCCACTCTGCCATGACACATAAATTCCACCCAGGCTCCCAGCTCAGCCCCCTCCCATTTCCTATTTATCACTAAACCCCTTCGCGTCGAAACAATCACGTTGACTCTGCTGTCTCCTTTATGTTCTACTTGCACGTTTATTCTTCCCCTAAACAGGCTATTTTATCAAAATGGCCTTTTTTCTGGAGATTTATACTTACTGATTTCATACCTTGCCTGTGTTCTTTTACATCTGGGGCTGGACGTACCAAATGTCTTATCCACACTAAAACTGCCACGTAAGAGCCGTGCTGGTACACCTCAGGGTTGGCTCCCCAAGAAAAAGCGAACTTACACAGTCTGCACGAGACCTGAAGAAATCCTGCAGAATATTTTAAAGACTGTTTCCTCTGAAGGCTGTATTGTTTCAATAGCACATTTCTTCCAATCCTCTTTTCCTGTTTTTCCATTCATGTGAACATAGGGTATTTTAAGAGTCCATCTGCTCATGTTACTTACTCCTCACTTCAAGCCGTAATCCTCTGTGATACTACAGTTAATTGCTCTGCCTGTGATTATATTACAACTGCGAATGGGATTATGATTTCCAACCCTATCTCTACTGAAGTGATTTCAAAATATTTCTACTCTTACCAGCTCCAGCTGAACTTCATCGGCTTTTACAGTTTTGAGGACATTTACTGTGTATCCGGCTACTCTGATGCTGTTCTTAAATAGACAAAAGTGCCCACACCGCATTTTACCCTGGTTGTAACTGGACTGCTTTGCATCTTGCACCTCCCTGGCTGAATTCAGGCCTGCCTTTAGTCACGTTGTTTCCGTTCATATTAGCAAGGTCTGCTACAGACAGGGGGTGATGCTTCTTAAAAATAGCACCAGTGTATTTTAAGCCATCCCTGCGCAAGGGTAAATCCAATTCTGAAAATGTCAGTAGGTGAAGCATTTACGTCATGACTGTACGACGGCTCTTGGTTGTTTTAACACCCTTTCCGTATAAAACGGTCCCTCCTTTGCCAACGGGATGTGGGATGGGAGAAAACGGTCCAAATTTTGCTCCCAGCCCTCTGCGCCGTGCGGAGTGTGATCCTTGCAAACGCTCCGCTTGGCCACACGCTGCTCAGCAGAAACGGTGGGCAAAAAGGGGGGAGGGTGTGTATATTTTTTTGGGGGGTGGGGCAGCCCCGGGCGCGGCGGGGGCCGGGGAGCC
>NW_010285698.1:0-2081 GCF_000690775.1 Eurypyga helias
TTTTTTCTAGACATCTTTCCTAGGCACTGACAGATGAGCTTGGCCGGATTTTCTGTGGCACTTGAAGATACTCTCGCAGCTGCAGAATCAGCAGAACAGCATATGCAGTCCCTGCTGGCCCACAGTCCAGCATCCTGCATGACTGAACTGGGCTGTGAGCGGCACAGCGTGTTTTCTGCCAGGTCCATGGCTGGGGCATGAACCGCCAGGATTTACCAGAGCTGGTTATTTAAACAAGGGAGTAAGAGGTTTATTAGAACCCTCTCTCTTGCCACTTCTTCAGCCTGAACTGGAAATCCCAAAGCCTAAACTTATACGCGCCATTCGATTTACACAGTAATTAATTATTCTGTCCCGTTTTGTTTAGTCAGAAGGTTAGAAATTACAATCTCACGTTTGGAAACTGATTTTTGAGCCATAGGATTTCAGTAATTCCCAGCGAAGCTTGATGTGGCCAGTGTCTTGCTGCTGCTTAAACCTCTAGTACGACTGGTCAGTCCTGCCTGCCAGGAAGTGCAGCCAGGGTCTTTACCCAGCTGTGGTTGGTATAAACTATGATACTCTCAGGTCAGTGGGAATTATTTGTACTCTTTATCAGAATCTGTCATGGATATTTACTATTTCCTTTCGGAATACATTATATGCCATATATGATGGTTTGGCTGTCTTGTCGGTATCGTTTGCTCGCAAACTCCTTGCCCTGTGACACCGAACTGTAAAGTGCTGTGAGATCTCTCAATTGTGAAATTTAAGTCATTATTAGAAGGACATTTCAAGCACTTCTGCTTTTCTTCCAGAGTTATTGATGGCTTGGAGACCCTGGATGAGCTGGAGAAGCTGCCTGTGAATGAGAAGACCTACCGCCCTCTTAATGATGTTCGCATTAAAGACATTACGATTCATGCCAACCCTTTTGCTCTGTAGCCACGGAGTGCCTCAGCATCTTCTCCAGAGACTGGTCAGACGGAGTGCTGGATTATGGGGTTTAAAGTGCCATTAGAAAGGGTTACTTGAGCCGGATCATACCTTTTGCTCATTGAATGCAGGATTTTCAGGAGTTGTGGCATTGTTTGGGAGTTGTCACAGAGGACTCTCGCGATGCAGAAGCCAGTTTTTCCAGCGTATCTTTGAGGGTTTTGATTGGTTTTTAAACGTTGCTTTTTTTACACTTGTAAAATAAGAGGAGACTTCAAAAAACATACTCTTCTGCAAATCTTTGTTTTCTGCCTCGTATTTCTTAGTGATACTGTCCTTTGCTACAATTTCATACTGCCAGTTTTCTGAAACTTTCTCATGTAATCTAACCTTCCTTCCTTTACTGATTTGCAGAAAACTAAGATACGCTATTTTTTTCCCCTTAGGTGTGAGCAGTGTCATAGACACGTGAAACCCTTCTCTCCTAGAGGATTAGAGACCGTGTTTAGAGGAGCGCTTGGTCTTGTACTGCTGTGTTGGAGCGGTAACCTCTTCAGCCTCCCCAAAAGGCAGATTGGAAACAATTGCTTCTGCCTCTGGCACAACACTTTTGGTGTGAAAGGGCAGGTGTTTGTGTCTTGCCATAGCTGTTGGTTGAAACTAGGTAAACATGGATTTACTGGAACTTGTTTTCATCACTTTCTTGCACGAACTGTAGGGGGTAGACACAACAAAGAGGAGTGACAGACTCCACTCAGACTTCTAATCGCGAACATCCTGATGCACCCCAAATAGTAAAAATGTAGCCAAGATGATGTTGAACAAAAAAGCGAGCGCTGTTGTTTGGTCTTATCTGAGGCCAAATGTTGTTGGACTCAAAGTCTGCAGGAAGGCACCGAGGTAGCTGAACACTGAGTGGTCAGGAGGAAGGATAAAACACATGCATCGCTATGTGTGTGGGTATATGTATTGCTGACCCTCTGCTCAAGTCACTTGGTGCAGTAAGCATAAAGTAAGCGGACTTAAGCAGGGAACAGAGTGATTTGTACACACCAGAAGAGCAGTTCTGCACCTTGGGCATACTGGGAAAGCAGAATCTTCTCTTCCTTGTAGAAGGGTGAGGTGCGTTTTGATGTCAGTTTGTTTTCGTGAAGCAGGAAAAAAAA
>NW_010285699.1:0-2213 GCF_000690775.1 Eurypyga helias
CTCAGACGTCGAGCCATTGACCACAGCTCGTTGAGTGTGATCATCCAGCCATTGCAGGATTTTGGTTAATAAATCTTGTGGACTTAATTGCAGAAGGAGATAAGTGTGTCCATCCAATGAACTTTGGACTTACTACTTTGAGTTATCCAAATGCTCTTGTGACAGTTAATTAAAACATTGGATTTTTGGCCTATAGAAAAAAGAATACACATTCTTTAATACTGCTTTAATATACATATTATGATAGGGGGTTTTTTTGTACATTCTCACATCATGTATTATAATGCCATGCAACTTTAGATTTGTGTGGACAATTTCATACTGCTTCAAAATTATTTCTACTGAATTACACTAATGTCATTGAATTATTATTAAGTATAAACTTTTTATGCTTCAAAGCTAATCTACTTTCACTTTTCTGGTGTGTTTTGGACTATGAAGCAGTTAATTACAATGCTAGCTATAGGGTTCAAAAGCAGCTATCAGCACCTTTTCACTGTTCTTGGCCATTTTCTTAAACCTACAGTATTTAAGTAGTTTTTCTTAAGAAAAATTTAAGGAATTTTTCCTTAAATTCTGCTTGTCTGAATTCTCTGATAATACAGTGCAATATGACAGATTAAAAAAAATCCTAGAACATATTACAAATTAAAAATACGTAAGGTAATGTTATAGTTGGATGTTTTTTCTTAGCAGCTGACCTACTGTAGCTAGAAAGAAAAAGAAAGGCTTGTCTAGAAGACGGTTCAATAAATGAACAGACGAGATATTGATTTATATTCTTCTTTCCTTGTTATGTAATATGATTTCCTCCTCCCTTTCAAGGGTTGCTGTCGTATGGGATGAAGCTGGGATCATGGTGGTGGAAGCGTATGGGAATGTGTAGACTAAGGAAGGCTGTCACAGCAGTCAATAAGATCTGAGAGGTGTTGACTAATTGCCTGCTAATTACGCAGTAAATTGTCTAATTAAGCTGATGGTTAATTAGGGTACACTCGAACAGCAGTCTTGTGGAATTTTTGTCTGATGTCTGGGAAGCAGCTTGTGTAATTGGCAAACTGGTAAGGACTGGCAGGGAACATGACTGGGAAGTACGCTGCCAGTAGATGACAGAATAAGGATGCATTTGCACAAAGGTTGTCATGTGAACACTGAGGGGTTTGTTAGCCTTCTCCAGCTACGTGGCAGCGGGTGCAAAATGAAATTTAGCTGAAAGCTACTGGAAGCTGTAAATAAAATTTTCAGTGTGTAATGTTGGAAAAGCAGTGACATGCGCTCTTCTCATATTATAGTCAGAATTTGGACTATTTGGAATTTGGATAATTAAAATTTTGCTAATGAACTCAGAGTAAAATTTTCATGTAGAGAGTTTCAGCAACCTGTGCAATTTGACTGTCGATCGGTTTACTGAAGACACAAAATGATACTGTTTCCGTTATACTCCTTATATGTTGAGGTTGAAAATGTATAACTGTCAATAGGGATGCTTGCTAACTGTCATTACCATCATATGTGATATTCTGAACCCTCATTAGGCATTGTGTCTATCCCTAGAAGTGACAGAGTATGAACAGGTCATAATGGTGCTTTGAATTAAATATGTATGCACTATACGTAACTATAATATTATTAATGAAAGAATCTGGATTCCAGATTCTGACCCAAACCAGATAGGAAACTGTTGGGATATTAAACAGTGAGAACCTGGACAGTACAGACACCAATTCGGCAAAGCATGAATTCACTGCGTTTTAAATTTGTAATTCAGTGAAATAGTCTGGTACATGTACTTTCTTAAAGCTAATTATAAATGTAAACTTCCCACAGAATCAGCATAGCACAATACGATATTGGGTCTTCACTTGATGCCAAGATTTAATTTGCAGCAAAATCTAAGAAAAAAAAAAGCTCATTTGTATATCATGAGCTAAACTGAAGAAAGTATGTGTATATGTATTTACTGTGAACGTTTTGATGTCACTTGAGCAAAGTGAAGCTTGATATCCACTTTCACTCTTGGAAATGCTACATTGTTTCAGAGGTCCCCATCTTTTTACTTTTTAGCATTTGCAATATGTGGGTTGGGCACAGTGTCTTCCTGGAGCTAAAAAGAAAACAGAGTGAATTCCAGATTTGGATTACTGCTGAAACTGATTTTTTTTTCTTTAACCTAAAATATGTTTCTTCTCCTGTAGAAATAGATTTTTTTTTTT
>NW_010285700.1:0-2224 GCF_000690775.1 Eurypyga helias
ATGATTCTATGATTCTATAAATACATTTACAGAAGGTAGGAGGAACACACCAAAAGACAGTAAGCACCTGAATTTCCTAGTTTGGCTAGGAAGATAAGAACAACTAGACCTGTCCGTCAATTCGAATCAGTAGTTTCCCTCAGGCAGTGATCACCACCAAGTATATGATATATATATTTAATAAAAGTAACCTAGTAGTGGGTTAATTAAGTAATAAGGAGCATTTTTTTTTCTCTTGTACTACATCTCCTCTTAGAACTTGATAAAGGTTGCTTTAAAATGTGAAATTCCAAATCTTACTTCTAGTAAAAAATAAGTAATGATTAATAAGAAGTGCACAATCCTGCAATACACAAGTGCCCAATCTTTTTTGATCTTACATAAAAGGAAAAAAAATCCTAGGAAGGTGAAGGTTTGGGTTCCATTCCCCAAGCACTATTCTCCACCAGTATAGTATTTTATTTCAGCCAAGGTGATTACAAGTCCTGGATGGGATCAGTTTGGGTTTTGCCCCTGGACAAAATTTTTTGGGTCACTATGCTATTATTTGTGATTCTGGCTTGTGGGTTATTATTTTTTAAAAGCTTCCTATCCTTTGCAGCTGTGAAGAACACTTTCACAGTGTGAGAACTAAACCATCTGTCAGATTTGCAAACACAGTATCACCAAGAGGAGGTATTGCTCCTACTAATCTGAAAGAGAAGACAGCTCTGAGCGATTGCTGATACTAAACCAAGGACGCAGATGATCAACTATTTATCCACAAGGCATTTCAACAAATATTTGATTATACTGGCATTTTCAATTCTTCTCTAATTCACTAAGACAAGATTAATGTAGTGTAAAAGGATTAACATAGGGTCAAAATGAAAGAAACAAAGAAAAAAACAGGCAGGCAAGATAAAAACCATTCTTCCGAGTTCAGTAACACATCACTCTATTCCATTTGTAAATGAGCATACATTTGCTCAACAAGGTATTATCTTAGAAACAAAAATGAGAGTTGATGCATTTGTATGCAAAAAAGTGATAATCAAAAAATCCTAACAAATATTTACAAAGTTCAAACTTTACAACTTTACCCTGTAGTCTGACTCTTACCTTCATGAGCTCTTCTGCTTCTCCCTCAAGATTAATTGCATGCAAGGATAACTGCAGGTTCTCGTTTATTACAACTAAAACATTTTTTTCTTCCATGAACAGAAGCTTTAGGACCAGACTGTCTGCGGACAGCACCTGCCTTGTCTTTCCTTTCTCATTCACATAATGCACAGAACCTGCAGTACACACAGACAAGGTATAGTTCTTAGTCCACAGTTCTTAGCTACAGAAATCAAAGTTGCTACTTTCTACCTTAATAAAATATTCTTCAAGTGCTGAAGGGTAAAAATAACAATTGTTTTGCCTTCTAGTTTGTCTCAGGATACAGACTACAGTAGTTGACCACAGCAATAAAACAAAACTTACTTCTTCCCAATCTAGGAAATCTAGAGGGGAATCATCTACATGCTATCACTTAAATAATTTTAAACTACAAACTAGACTTTCTGCAAATATGTGCATGAATGATGGCTTCTGAATCTTCAGTATTCATAATAATTTGTGAAAAAAGAATGGTAGCTAAGAATTGGTACAATTTACAGCAGAGTCTAGAAAACTGTGGATATCAAGTTCTTAATTGTTTAGAAAAGACTCCACCATACACTAAATACAGCTTTTCAACATTAACTTCACAAACACATGGGATGTCTTCCTAAAAACATTGACAACATAGTGTGTGATTTGGCAACTACAGCACCTATCAACGTTCTAGAAGCCAGTATAATGTTTTAAATTGTACTACTGTATAAATCATGCACAAGTCTAGCCAGTGACAAAACGCAGAATTAGCATAGCAGTTTGTAAATGGTATTACAGAAATCACCCAAACACATGAAGTCATCGAAATCTGACAGATCTCATGCCACACAAATACATAATTTATTAGCAAATCATGAGATTATATGTGTGGCATTTCAAACCAGTGCAAAACAAAAAACTCCACGAAAAATTTCACCAAAAGCTGAAGTACAAAACACAAATGTAGAAAACCAAACATTAAGGATCCATGCCAACACGTTGTACCCAAGAGGCAATATGATGTATCTAAATAAAAAGAAAACTTTAATTTCCAAAACTCTTGCAAATGTATTATCATCATCTACATTCCAACTATTTAAAAAAA
>NW_010285701.1:0-2197 GCF_000690775.1 Eurypyga helias
ACATCCCCCTGATTGTGCTCTGGGGCAGAGGCTAACCCAAAGTGGTCCCTGTGCTTTTGCCAGCCAGTGCTGAGGTGCCAGGAGGAGGCTGGTGGTTGGAGGGAACATCTAGCCAGCTTCACGCTCTCATCTCCGCTTTCTGCTGGGTCTCGGGGTGCTTTTGGTCTGTTTCCTTCCCGTGGCAGTTTGTGAGGATTAAGAGTAGCTTGGAAATTAAAAACACATGGTTCACCACCTCAGAACTGTTAAAGTACCCGGGGGCAAAGCCCTGTGCACAACTGATGTAGGATGAGGTTTTATTTCCGCTTCATGCGCACCCTCGGCGCGGAGCGGTGGGTCAGACTGGCACGGTGTGAATGCTCTCTCACTGGAGGTATGGCTCAGTAGGAAGTACAGCTGCACTGTTGGTAGGAGTTCTGCTGCCTCTTTCTCTTGTGCATGGCCAGAAGGACCAGATCACTTTAATTAGCTTTAAGTACTTTCAGGAGAGCTGAGTGTGGTGGCTCCTCAGTCGTCCCTTAGGGCAGCCAGCCATCTCTGAGGCACGCTGGTGTCCATTATATCCACATTTTGGCAGCTCTTATTCACAGTGGGGGTCTGTCCTGGGTGAAGCTAATGATCTCAGCATCAAGCTTCTTGATTAAGTGATTGATCCCAACCCTTGCCTAGAACTCAGGGACTCTGATGACCAATCGTGCCAAGCTCCTACAGGGATGAAAATACCCACCGTCTTTGCCTGTCCAGTTCATGCAGTTATTCCATTGTTTTCTGGAGTATGCAAGGATAAGCAAGCAGCACGGATGTTATCCAAAGCTAGATCTTGGTTCTCGGAGCGGGGGGATATTTTTGCATGGTTCCAAGAGATTTCTTGTCTCTGGGACACAGCTTGGATTGGTGTGGGCAGAAGCTGACCTAGAAACCTGTGTGGATCTGGCCCGGCAGAGCCTTTTGGGTTCTGGCATGTCTCCTGTTCGGTGATGCACTGTGCTGTCCCTTGGACCCACACCAAGTGCTAACTGAAAGAATGAGGACATGATGCAAATCATGCTTCTCTGGAGTGGGCTGCAGGCCTAGGAGGCCATGGTGGGTCTGCGCAGGGTCACCCTGGGAAATTTGAAGTCTGGCTCCATCGAGACAGCCTATCATTATTCCTCAGTAATAGTTTCTTGGGTACAATTTACTGCCCGGCTTGTTGCCAAGCTTTGATAAATGAGCTTTGTCAGACAGCAGACTTGCAGATTCACCTCTGGAGCAGAGCTATCAGGTCTCCTTTTCAAGCAAGCTACCCTGTGTCAGCACGAATCAGAGGAAAGGCTGTACATTAATGTCAGTGAAAAACCTAACGCCCACCGGCTTGGTATGAACGGGTTGGCTGGGTAGCCCTTGGCTGATGGCAGCGCAGTGGGTGCCTCTGAGGCTTGTGATCAGCTACGCGCGGGATGCAGGGACAGCAGAAGTTTGGTGGGATCCTATGTAGTGAGTGAGATCAGTCTTGTCTATCTGCATTGTTGTGTGCATTGCTGGCCCTTGAGATGAAAAAGAATGTGTTGCTCATTGTTTGGTGGAGTTTCAATGACTCTAGTCCCTCTGGATGAGCCAGTAGAGCTATGCTGGTAGGTTTTTGCTTTTTTTGCCATCTTCCTGTCTAGCCAGACACTGAGGTTCAGCCTGCTTTTCAAGCACTTCTCCACAGCCAAGGAGTGTTGGGGGTGCAGAAAAGAAAATGCTAATTATCCAGACCTCAGAGGGAACATAAGAATGTTCCCTAACAGAGTGTGAGGTCCCAAACCAGAAGACTGGGGAGCAGGTTGCAGGTAATAATAAATTTGGAAGATGTAGGAGTGATAAATGCCTGCCATGGTCCTCGTGGAGAAGTAGAGCCCTGGTGTTTAGCCTGTGCTGACTACCTTCCTCCATCCCATTCTTATCTTCCTTTTTTATGACTTTCCCTTGGACCTCTAGAGGACAAATTAAATGAAGCTGAGTTTATTAACTTTGCCAGTGCCTGGAATAATTTTGATTCCTTTGGCATGCTCCATCCTGGGATGCAGGCATGCGAACCCAACCTGCTCTCCATGCAGGGTGCAGTCAGCCGAAGGAGTTATCATGGCTGGGGCACCCTGAGTGCTCAGCAAGTTACTTTTTCCCTGGCCTTCAGCTGATCTCATCCTCATGGCTGGCAGAGGTCGTTGGGGGG
>NW_010285702.1:0-2227 GCF_000690775.1 Eurypyga helias
CGCGGGGGCCCGCCGGGAGGGCTGCGGGCCCCGGGGCCAGGCGGCCGGTGGAAGTTTCTCTCTCGCTGGCGACTGACTCGGACTGGTTTCATTGAATTTTCTAGCTCTTCACCCAGCAGCAAGGAAAGCTTCTTCACCCAGCTTCTGCTCTCCTTGTACAGCCTTGGGGCTGAGCTGCTGTCTGCTGACGAGAGCTGGCGGGTTAGGGAATTCCCAAGGGTTACCCTGGGGGAAGTGTGGTTTTAACTGCCCAAGGTGAGATTTGGAAATGACAAAACGAAGTGAACAAGGCCATGACTGGATCTGTGTTATTTCTGTAGGGCACTCCTCTATTCTGCACCGTACTTGAACAGAATAAAAGCATTTCCCCGTAAGGACTTACTAAAATAGAAGCCCCTTTTCTGAAACATGCACTGATCTATTTTGAACTTAGAGACTATTGCACTGTATTTCAGGGGACTGTTGCAGCTGTTAAAGTGAAATTATCACTCATGTTTTCAGGATTAGAATCGGAAGCGTTTCAGTTTACCGCATAAATATTCACTCTTCAGTCCAGGGAAGTCACTACTGTCCAAACTGCTCGATGGGGTAGGGTCTTTAAGCCACCACCTCACTTGTGGGATCCCTGGTTTTGTCTATACAGTTCATCGGAATTGTACTCCACTGTTTGCTTCCATGTTTTCTTCTTAAAAATCTGGACTGGCAAAAATTGTGACTGCACTCGGGGCCAATCACCATGACAAACAGTGCTCCTGAGCCAGATGTGCTGGCATGAACACATGATGGCACTGTCGCTCTCCTCCATGGGCTTGGCGTGTTTTTTAATGTGCCTTAAGCAATGAAATATTTTGTTTATGAAATACAGTTACATGTATCAGTAACCAAATCTCTAGTAATGGAACAGCATTGTGCAATAAGGCTTAGGTAGGGCGTCACTTCGCTACAGATTTCAGCGGGAGTAGGACTACAAACACAAAATACGCATTCTAGGAGAGAGTGCGTACAGGGATTGTGGATCTGACTTTGTAGTTGTGTCCATGCAAGTTGTTTGTCTCTTTGGGTAGGAACAAGTTCAGGACCAGGATGAGCAAAGAACTATTTTGTGCTACAGCAAACCTAAATGATGTTTGAGAGAGACATTTCAGTTTATGTGACCGCTTCTTCCATCAAGGGTAAGTGACCCTGACACTTTATAGGGAAGGACATTGTATCTGTTTTTCTGCCCTACCAGTGGTCACTGCACAGAATTGTCCTTTAGCCTTGTCAATGTTTAGCTCATTTCCTTCAAGAGTCCTACTACCGTTATCATCTAGTCTGCTACAAATACATTAATAGTGTTGACAGAATTAGTGTGGATGAAAAGTGATGTCATTTCAAACACTGTTGATTAGATCCACTGAAATTGCCAGGCTAATGTTTTGGTGGGGTTGGTTTGTTTGTTAATATAGAAATGTTCTATACTGCTGTTCTATACCAGCAGAGATTAATTAGTATTCGTAACCACTAATTTTTAACTACTATTTGTAGTATTTGGAGAACTTTAAACTAAATGAATAATGTAGACAGATCCCTTAGAGGGAAACCCATTTCTCATCTGCACTTGATACCCAGTCACGATTAGAATCCCATGAACCTCAATTGCACAAAACTTTCACAATTTCTTGAGATACATTCATTGTTAACACAGTACTGCCTACATACCATAAAAAGTCACCCCCGTATTTTGTATTTCTGACAAAGGAAGCCATAATTAGGTTATTTTTCTGTCAGTCTTTCAGCAAGTGGTCACTAAAACGCCAGTACACAAAGCTAAACCCAGGGTGTGGGTGGGAAACACACTGTGAGGCAACTCACCGAGTTCAAAAGCCTGCGCTGCACATCTGTGGGGCTTCTGGGCGCTACGAGCTGCTTGGGACGGGCAGGGTGTGCCCTGCCTGCAGCAAGGGCTGACCCCAGACCGGGATGCTGACGGGGCAGCGCGCCGCGTCTGGACCCGGGCCCTCAGTCAGTCACAGTGTGGGACAAGTACGGGCCTTCAAGGCAACTTCTGAGGCGAAACAGGAACCTGGAAGGTACGTCCAGCTTCTTGCCTTTTCACGGGTTTCCGTAAACAGTCACTTACACGTAGAATTCAGGAAAACGCAATCCAACTAGAGTCCTTTTCCTGGCGGGGGAGCGGAGGGGCGCACAGCCGCGCACTAGCGAGGTCTCCTCCCGCACGGCCACG
>NW_010285703.1:0-2226 GCF_000690775.1 Eurypyga helias
CCTCAGGAGAAGCTTAAAAGTTTAGAAAGGCTTTGGCTGATTTTGTGTACAACTTAGGGATAAGTGTCTATATGAAATCAGAGGGAAAACAGAAGAGAAATGAAGCCCTGGAAATTGGAGATGCCGTCTCTTAAAATCCAATTATCTGCTGGGAAACAAGAAACAAGAGGAGAATAATTGAATGGGACAGTACAGAAAATCTATCTTTGTAGTGCATGGAGCAGGGCGCATTTCAGCTGCCTGGCTGTTACATGAGCATCGTTATTTATCTGCTGGTAGCTTGCTTCTGACATTATCACTAACTTGGTACCACAGTCTCTTGTCCATCATCTACATTAATTTGAAGATGTGGCATCTCCTGCTTGGTCTCTTTACTTCAAGAACACAACAAACCAAACAACCGTAAGTTGTCTTGTAAAATAACTCAGCTCCCAGAAATTAAACATATATTTGCAAAATCTGTTTAATCATTTAGAGTCTTTGCCTCAGAACAAAATACCTCTCAAATGGAATTTTAAGTGTCAGTTTTATTTTGGACAATAAGTTCCTGGGTGAAAAGAAAAGAGCAGCTCAGTGCTAGTCTGCCTTTGTGAAGGGTGTTTTGAGGAAGGAGTTCAGAGAGTCTGAGTGATGACTCAGTGTAAGGGCCACCGTAAGAAAGCAGCAGGGAAATGGTGAAAGCACCTGGTGGGTCAGCAGCACTCCATGCCCAGAGGGTCCATACTAAGCCATAATCAAGGTTGTTGATTATGGTTATGGTCTTGTTACCTCTCTATAAGCTGAAGTGGGGTTTGTGCTGAACGCAGCATACTGTTACTGCTTTGCTGGGGGTCTTTTCGCCATCCTTCTGTGCAGGCTGAGAGGGGTTTGGAGAGATCTAACGTAAGCATGACAGTGACAGTTGCATTGAAGCATGTATT
Organism: Eurypyga helias; assembly: GCF_000690775.1. Classification (NCBI taxonomy): domain Eukaryota; kingdom Metazoa; phylum Chordata; class Aves; order Eurypygiformes; family Eurypygidae; genus Eurypyga; species Eurypyga helias. The sequence goes on from NW_010285703.1 coordinate 921, forward strand.
TAAATGTCACTGTGAAAGCCATTGATGGGTTTTGGGTTAGGGGTTTTTGTCTCATGTTTGTTAAAGTGTTATCCGACACATTCATTTTGTTTTACACCATCAGCCGTGGGTTTTAGTGCGTGCTAAATGGTAGCAAAATGGGAGCAGCATGGAATGATGTAGTAAAACAGTCTCTTTGAACACTGCAAGAATAAGGAACAACAGAATTTACAAGACCATTCCTTAATAAGATGGATTACAGGATTTTCATGCCTGAAATACTGCACACTGAACACATCAGTGCAGCTGCCAGGGCTCTAGGAGCAGCACAGCCATGTTGTTATGGTGCAGAGTATAGCTAATCAGCCCTGCTGATGGATTCAGATATACTGAGATATCTCCATTGTGCTGATGGGGCTGAGTACAAACGTATTTCCAGTGCTCCAGGTGGGTCTATTAGCTTGGATATAGCCCAGTACCAGTTGTTGGAACCCTAAGACTAGTAAGGCCCAGGAGCAGGAGGGTCAGGAAGGTTTATTAACTGATAAGCAGAGTGATACTAACCCCTGAAGAGCACTAGCAATGCTGCTGAGCCTGAGCTAATTAGTCTGCTTGGCGTCTGAATCCCTGACAGGCAGCATGTTGTTAGACTGTGGTGTGGTGTTAGACCAGTTGCCCCAGCATGGTGTCACTGCGAGCACTCCTCTGTACCCGTGCATGGGGATGGGACCCCTTCAAGCCACCCAGCTCCCACAGCACTGGAGGCTGTTTGGCATGGTGTACCTGTTCTGGCTCTCCAGCTGGTAAGAATGTGAGAAGGTATTACGAGGTCAAGCCAGGTGCCCCTCTAAGCTGGTATCCTGGCTTCTACAGCAGCTACTCCCAGCTGGTCCAAAACTTGTCCCAATAGGCTTGGGACAGCCTCTACAGAACAAGATCTCTGTATTAAATAGTGTCTTTATTTACTGGGTATTGCATGATTCATTCCTGGGAGACTCTTTCAACTGAATCTGCAGAGAAGATGGAGCAATCTATACCTAATGCAGTCCTAATGTGGATAGTTTATTCACAGGGAAAAGCAGAATTCGATGCCAGACCAGCTGTCACCCCCACCCCAAGTCTCCTTAAGGATAAGTTTTTCTTGTCTTCCCCATCTTCTCAGCTCCTGGGATATTTCAGGTGCATGGGTATTTCTGAAAGGAGTTTTTTTATGTTTTGCAAAATTTACATAAAAATACACTGCAAAAACTTTGTCATGGTAGATTCATAATAGCTGTTTGTTTATATAGATACTAAAATGGAACATTTAAATGTGAGGCAAAATATT
>NW_010285704.1:0-2203 GCF_000690775.1 Eurypyga helias
CGTCGTCATAGTACGGAACAACATAAGAGTCATCATTCGCCAGATTTCGAAGATCGATGCCTTCCCTGATCTGAGTACATCCATATATACTGCCACCCAAATATGCTCCGTACAGCAGCGCCACAAGTAGCTTGATCCATTTATTTGTGAAGAAAGGGCCATAATACTTTTTAAAGAATATGCTCATTGGATGTTCAGTTTCTGGCTGAGATGACTGCCTGGAGCAGCTGCCGATACAGCAAGCACTGTACAAGCAGGACTTCTCAGCCTCATCTTCATCTGCTCCCACAGGCATACAAGTCAGCCAGTGTCGGTTTCCTTGCTCCCTTTTATGATTTAACACAAGAATCGCCCCAAAGAAGGTCATGGTATATATGTAGCAGAAGACAAAAGCAGTGCCGGTATAGAGACAAAATGATCTCACGGAAGGAAAAGCAGTCCAGGTGCCAATGAAGAAGGCCAAAACATCTGTGAGAGTGGTGATGGTCACAGAAAGCGCTGCCTCTCCGTAAGTCTCAGCCAGCAGCGATTTAACATGGGATTTCTCTTTTTTGGCTGTACTTTGTTCCCAGGAAGCGATCATGATGAACATGTCATCCACACCAACTCCTGCAAGAGGAGAAAAAGTCAGTGCTGCATTGCGAATGGTGGCTTCCACTAACACCCAACGAGAGTGAAAAACGAATCACACTTAAGTCTGCCTAAACTTTGGTAAAAGAAAGTTAGGCTATTAACGTGGCTTCAGTGCCAACACAAGTTAAACAGACACAGGAAAACAGCTCCTTTGTGTGGAGCTGCACTGACTGTATTTCAGCAAGTCCTGGTGACCTGATGGGTTGTGGATCCCTCAGCCTACCCTGCTGAAGGACTGAGCACACCTAGTCCATCTCTGACAAGTGTGTTGTATCTGCTGTCCAGGTGCCCAGTGATGACACAGATTCCCTTACTCTGATGCTCCACTATCCTTATCAGTGGGAGTATTGCCCCTTATCTCTGGAATCTCCTCTTTGTTGCTGCAGTAAATTAGACCTGTAATTTCTAGCTCTGCCTTCAGCAGACAGAACAGTTGCTATCACAAAGGACAACAGCGATCCCATTTCTCCAGTGGTGTGTTTTTTTATGCTCTTTGCTCTCCACTTACCTGCTCTCCAGTTTATCTTTGACCATTTATTCACAATATGATTTATTACTCATTTATCCTCACGTTAACACTGATGCACCTACATATATCACCCACCAAAGTCCTGGGAAACCCTGCCAGGAAGACTGGGTCCTGGGCTAGAGTTTTTGCTAAGACACAAGAGTAAGAGAGCCGAAGCTCAAAAAGGAAGAGCCACTGTGCTTCTCTAAGCCCTGCTATACTCCTGAGAGCTGAAACACTGAACGTGGCGTATTTTGCCAATGTGATGCTATCCAGGGCTCTTCTGTTCCATGAAAATTAAAGTAATCACATCAAAAAGGCAAGCAATGAACAGAGGAGCAAGCAAAAATTATAGAGCTAAGCATAAAAGAACAGATGAAATCACTACCTGCTGCCTGAACAAACAATTGCCAGTAAATATGCAATATGAAGTATTTGTAAAACTGGGTAGTTGTCTTGATCAAAGGCAATCAAGGAAAACACTAGTACAGTGTTATTCAGTGGTTTAATAGAGAAAACAGAGAATACTTTTAAATTCCCAATGATGTCTCAGAAAAATTTCAAGCACGTCAAGGGGTACTATCAATGCACAGCAACTTTTATAAACTGGAGAAATACTAATTTAATTATTTCAGAACTACAGCAAGTCAACGAACAAAACACTCCAGAAACAACCAACCAACCAACAAAAAGGACTGCAGAAATATAAAATGGAGAATAACTGGTTAAGTGGCAGAAAAAGATCTGGGTGGATGAAGGAAGGACAGCAAGTGGACAGCTAGATGAGAACAGATAGAAAAAGAGCGTGATGTGCAAAAGTTGATAATAATCCATTCAATCTATGCCCAGCTTTAAAAAGGCAGCAAATCAGAAGCTTTTCTAAGTGAAGTTCATCTGTCCCTACTGAGCAAGACAGTGTCTGGAAAAAAGGTGTCTGAAAAAGCCCCAGGCAGGAGCTGTATCATCTCTTTGACACTAATCTGCTTGTATACTTCAATATTCACACTATGGAAGTAAACACAGAAGCAGTCCCCTAATGAATAAAAAAACCCCAGTCCCCTA
>NW_010285705.1:0-2152 GCF_000690775.1 Eurypyga helias
TTGCACTGTGGGTCTTGCCTGGGAAGTTCCCCAGTCTTTTATTTGCCACATCTTACTGGCACATGAACATGGCAACTGTTAAGCCTTTTTTTTCTCCTATAAAACAAAGATAAAATTGCATCCAGAAAAGTCATTAAGTAGGTCCTATAAATTGGAATATTTTAAGAGCTTGGATTAATTTTTTACTTGTAGGATGTGTTTAAGGTTCTTTAATTCCAAGTGAATGCTATTTTTTTTTTTAATGGTATGGAGAGTATTTTAGGTATGGAAACATGGAGAGTAGCCTCAAACAGTTGTTCTTAGTTTATACATATTTATGAGATTTCTTCAGCAAAATGCTGATCTTCAAAATATTTACTCTCTGCTTTTGTTAGAAGACAACAGTATGCACTTTATAAGTTTAATGTGAGGAATAAAATACAAGCTTGTCTTCAAAAAATAAATGTCCCAAATTTACTTTCCTTTTTTTTACTGAGCTTGTTGAGAATGAAATTGTATGTTTCAGATCATAGGAAAAAGCAGAAAACATGATGGCAGAGTTGCAGCAGTGTTTGAGGTAAAGCTGTTTTAACACTTCATCTCAGGGTACAATATCCTTGTCTCATAAACAAAAAAAAAAACACAAAGGGAGTAGCTGCACATAAGGGAAATAAAATATGCCCATAGAAAAGCGAAATAAGCATTGTATCTTGGCAGGGTTTCTCTGTTTGTCTTTTATTGATGGGTAATCTCTCAGTTACTAGAACATGCTTTCTCTCTCCAGCTGTGCCTAGCCTTGTTTTGGCTTGATTCTAGTTAACATAGGGATTGAACTGTTCTGAGCTGAAGTGTTAGTACTCAGGTCATGTTAGGCCACATTTTCTCTTAACATCATGATTTCCTTAATACGGCAGTGAAATTTCTTTGACTGTAAAACAGTCATTACATTATCTGCATGCTTTCTATCTAGATATGAAATTAATATGGTATTGGTATATTTATCTCCTTTGAAGCTGTATATATAAAAAAAATCTTTATTTGTATGGCAGTTACTGTCGTTCTGTTGGTTTCAGATACTGCTGTGTTGTTGGCATGTAAATTTAAACTTAAGCAGCTTCTTTAGTTTCTTCACCAAGGACACTGTTCAGCAGAAGAGATGGTCTGGAGAGGAGCAGAGGAAAACAAGAAAAATGGATGCTTGAGTATGCAGTGGTAAAGTCGTTGTGTATGAAGAACTGGCTACTACTGTATTCCACTAATAAAAGTTACAGGCAGCATTTAGCTTCAGAGCTAAATTCCTCTGAAGTTGACACTTTGACATCTTAAACTCATAAATTAATTCAAGGCAGATAGGCTGACCTGATAGTGAAATATGGCCTGCTGATTTAATTTCTATTTTGTTCCTCCTGCAGACTGACTGAAGGGGATCAGCTCAATTGCCTCCAGGCTTTCGTTGCTTGGAAACGCCTAGTGTGCATGGGTGTAGCATCAGTTCAGTGGGAGGTTTCTCTCTCAATTTCAAAGCAAGTTCAAACTGTACTTCAGGCTAATGGAGAAGCATGTCACAACAAGGATATCCTGACAACATTTCACAGATTGTCACTCTTCCCATGCCCTTTTTTCTCCAAGTCCTGGTCGACAGAGGCCATGTCTTGGCAATACTTTCAACATTTATTACCAAGATGCTGCCTTAAAGCTTTTGCTATGTGGTGCAATTAAAGGGTTGGATCTTCCTGTCTTTCAGCACTATGGAAATCGTGGTATTTCCTCATTTCACACTAAGCTTAGTCACTCCTCAGATGGACAGGGAAAAGAGACATATGTTCAACTCTGGGTACCTGAGGTAGTAGCCAGGGCTTCTGAGAGTCAGGAGGACAGACATGCTCAGCCTCTGATGCTCTGACCTGTCATCTGGATGAGCTAAGTATTTGCAACATATGTTTTGGGAGGGAGAGCAGGACATGTCAGTCTTGAGTCCAGCCTGCTGTGGCCATTATTATATTCTTGCTTCAGCATGGAAATGAGTGGCCTAAAAGCTGTTGAGAGTTGCAATACTGTATTAGTTCCTCCAACCGCAACCATTAACTTTTTACTTATTTTTCTGTCTCTACTCAAGAGCCTGGCCAAAATTAGGAGTACCAGATCACTAGGTTCAATTTCTACACCTCAGTGT
>NW_010285706.1:0-2228 GCF_000690775.1 Eurypyga helias
CCTTGTCCTGTCACGAAGTTACTGTGGCCAAACCCAAGAAGTGAGATTTACCCTTGATAGTGTAGAAATCAAAGAAGCATTTTGTTTTCAATGTAAAAACTTCCTACCAGTCTGTTACACTGATGATCCTTTGATCTCGCAAAACAGCAGGATGAACCCTTGGCACAAGTGTCGCTTCGGAGGAAGCTCTGAATTGCTCTTTTATATCTCAAACAGTTTTCTCTCTGTATTCATTTAAATCCATATGTGGTCACAAATCCATGTAGGATACTTAATTCCATTTATCCACTTTTCATCTCTCCCTTATTAAGAAGAAGTCGTTATCAGCAGGCTCTCAGGGATTTTACAAGATTCTCAGAAAAATGATGGGTGTTATTACAACTGTCGTTCCCCTGACTAATGTCAAAAAATCCGCAACGTTCAATCCGTACGCATCCAATCCAGCAATCAGCACACCCTTTTACTGCCTCTACCCAATTAACAAAACCAAATGACAGGTACCTGCGTTAGTTCTGCTGCACAGAGTCAGTTAAGTCCCCAAATCCAGCCCCGACCTCTCCTCACATCGTTACAAAACCCGTGTCGATGTTCAGCGAGAGGCAACGCTAACGCGTTGGCCACAGCAGTGCTGCCTCTCTCCTTCCTCATAGCGCCAGGAATCCATCAGACATGCATCTCACCAAGAAAAAAAACACAAGGTTATATGATCCTTTTTTCCCTGTAAATAATAACCATATATTGCATGCCAGGCGCACAGTGAGTTAATGTGAGGAACAGTTATGAAACTTAGTTGAAATCCAGCTTGAGAAGAACCTCTAACTCACCAATCTCTCTGCTCACTTCAGCTGGGCTTCTTCGGGTTTGGGGTGTTTATTTTTAGAGAAGGGTGCGTAGATGCCAAGGGCTTTGGCAGTTTTACAAGGTGCGTTACTGACTGCAGCACAACTTCCTCAGGGCCACCAGCACGCGTTCAAATTTAAATTTAAATTCAAATCTACAGCACCTACGCGGCACTGAGGACTGGGATCGGCTTTGTGGATGCCGGGATGTGGCGTCTTCACACTCCACAGGAGGATCCCACACGAGGACCCGCAGCCCTTCCTACAGCCGACCTTGCCGAAGGCCTGGTTACAGAGACCCGCTTGATTAACTTGAGGATTCATTCAACACTAACGGCTCCAGAGGCGCAGCCGTCTTCCCCACGTGGGGCCATACACGTGCACCCACGCAAAACGCGTGTTTAAAATCCACAGGCATCATGTTCATCCCAGGAAGGGACCCCCGGTGCTGACACTCGCTGTGACACCCAGGACCACCCCCAGACTCAGACCCCAACATCAGCACCCAGAGCTGTTGGGAGAAAACATAACAGTTTAACCGCACTATTTTGGTTTTCTTTCTGTAATAATTAGCTCTAAATTAATAAGTATTAGACCCCAAAGATTTTTATTATGCTCATACCACATTCTTGGCTTTACTTACATAGGTGGGGATCCACTTATCCGAGACCAAGGCGTCCTTGCGCATGTGAATGGAAATAAAAATAGAGGTTTGTCTTCGGAAGGAGCTATCAGCTTTTTGTGGAGACTGGAGGGCAGAATGAAATCCCTTCACCGTCTTCAGGGAGACGCGTCAAATCTGGAAGTCTTACTCTGGGAGACACTTTCCTGCCTTTACATTTATGATGGACACGGCAACCAGAATCATGCGTTTGCTGCTGTGGTTTCACGGCAAATGGTGTAAAAGACGGGCTGGAAAGGAAAGAAAGAGAAGCAGGTAATGGGATACACCCTGGATGATTTTCTTAACCTCTTAAAGGTTCAAAATCACTTGGATTTAGAGAAGATTTTTCCACCTGATGTTATCTGAACCAGGTGATTTTACTCCTGCTTTAGGGGATTCCTTTTTACCCTCACTAAACAGCTCAGGTCAAATTTAACTGTCGTGATGCCACAAGGACAAGCCAAAACACCCGTGGAAAAACAAGTCCCTTCTTTTCTAACGCTGGGCAGCTGCACATCCCAAATCCAGAACTGGATTGTTAGTCTATCAGGGAGGTTTTCATAGCAATCACCCTTTTAATCTTACTGATATTCTATAATCCTGATTCTAAATTAATTTCTACTGAAGATATCTACGGCAAATAATTATGAAATGCTACTTTGTATTGCTATTCACCGATTAGAACTTCCATAAAAAGTGTTTTTAATACAGCTCAGGGACCACTT
>NW_010285707.1:0-2208 GCF_000690775.1 Eurypyga helias
TCCAGGCAGGAGCCCAGCAGTCACTAGCAGGGTTGACAATTCCCCCTGGCCCATGTGCTGTGTGATGCAGCCTTTACATCAACAGTTTATCACCACTGTGGCCAAGATGCAAGGCTTTGCTTCTCCCGCTGCCATTCAAGCACACCCAGTCTTGTAGTTACCCATCATCTTCACCAAACCCAAATGGCTCTAATACATCATGTCCAACTCGCTATCATTCCATGTCAGCTCCCTAATTAGTTGGTTTTAAATATGCCTTAATTGTCCCAGTGATCTCATGCCTCATTTTCCCCATCTGAGATTAAACGACAGTGTTCTCTCAAGCTGCAGTTACCACTCCTGGCTCCAGAAGATTCTGCTGTGGCAGACCCAGGCGGACAGAAGCATCTCAGGGCAGTGGGTCAGGGCATTCTGCGTAGGGTAGGAGACCTAGATCCACCTCTGATACCCCCTTGCAACCCTGAGCCTTGCTGCCACTCTAAGAGCAATTCCCATTCAGTGCTTTGGGATCTACCCAGGAAAATTTATTGTTATTTTTTACATTGCCCCAAGGAAATCACATGTATCCTACACACGTTTCTGCTGGCTCAAAGGAACGGGAAGATCACAGATCTGCTAATCCCGCTCGCTCCAGACACCAACAGGGATAGCAGCCATAGGGCAGGTCATGCGGGCAGATAGTGGTCAACCCAAACCGCACATCGTGGCAGCTCTCCAGTGCTCTGGAGAAAGATATTTAGCTGCTCTCCCTTCTCCTGTACAGGAATAACCTGAATTTGGCAGAGAACAAGCTCCCCAGGGCTTGGGAGGGAAAACATTACTTTGTTCACTTCCTACAGGGACAGTAACTAACCCAGTGCAGGAAAACTGAATCTGACTGACAACTACAGAGCCAGAGGCAAACACTGCCCACATCTTCTACCAGCTCTTAAAGTAATTAATCAAGGAGCTGAGGCTGAGCTCTCCCCTCCTTGCCCTGGGTGTGCAGAGCCACAAAGGATGCTCTGAGCCTGGGCCTGTGATCCACAGCAAACAAGCCAAGAACCGCTTGTGGAGAGCTCCTGCTCAGGGACTGTCAGCCCTCCCACAAGTTGTGTAGGAAATGGAGGGAAAACGGGGTATTAATCTGCCAAATACCCAGATGGTTCCTCAGCAGGCTTTTAGCATGAGGCTGGAGGCTTCCAGCAGGACTAAAACCACTGAGAGTTACTCCTGAGCCTCTCTTCTGGGGAAGCTGTTTTCGGGCTCTGCACCAAGGGGAGACAGGACAATAATGGAGGAGACATCCCTGCTTGATGGCTGGCTCCTCTTGGATACGCTGTCTCCTGAAGTTCTGGTACAAGCACTGGCTCTCATCTCTCCCGTCAAAGAGGACGAGATCCTGCCCCCAGGCTTTTGCTTCTATGCGAATCTCACAGAAGGAAAATGATCTGCATAATTACCCTTATTACTGACAGCAATGAAAGCATCTCAATATATAGTGTCTGTCAGCCACGCACAAGGCTCAGTGGTGCTTTGCTAATTACTGAAGTTTCTCTGTGTGACAAAGAGATCCCAAGGGATGTAGCAACCGATGGGGAATAACTGTACAGAGGAATTTCAGCACTGAGCAACGGATCTCCTGGGCTAGAAGCATGTCGCAGCACCGTGCTGCAAGGTCCAGTGGGCACTGCACGCACCCACGTACTAGGACAGAATCTGGTCCTACACCTTGAAGAACACCCCTCATACCACACTAGGTACTTCTTGGAGAGAGCAGCCTAACATGAGTCAGGATTTATGGAGCTCTGAGCAGAGAAGTGATTCTCCTTTCACAATTCCCAGCATCTCTCCAGCACGTCCCGTTTCTGGTAGCCTCCTTTACTTGCATGGAGCATCTGCTGTAGAGGATGTTGTTTCTGGGTGCTGTGGGACTGGTTTTGTTTGGCACCTGCAGCACAGCTCTGGGAACCCACATCTCAGCCACGCATCCCCAAGCAAACCTCACCCTCTCACACCAGGCTTGTGCTATTACTGTCAGGTTGCAACAAACACTGACTGCAGCCAACCCAGGTTTGATGCACGAACAGCAGCACCCAGGGCCACCAGCTTGGGCATCTCACTTGAGCACCACTTGAGAGCTGAAAGAGTATCTAAGCCTTATGAATACCGACTTGGTTGAGACTAAACTCCATAAACTTTGCTCACATCCACACGGAATGGGCTAAA
>NW_010285708.1:0-2220 GCF_000690775.1 Eurypyga helias
CTGTCTCTCCCCCAGCCCTGAAGGCAATCCAGCGGGCCAAGCGGAGACAGGGGGAGAGATTTGAGAGCTGGGAGGCAGCTTACACGTGCCCACTGGAGCAGTCGGAGGACAAGGACATTGACCGGCTGGGGAACAGCTCCATCGACAAGGAGGGGAAGAATTCTACCTGCTTCAGCTACGCCATCGAGCTGAACAAGGAGATGGAGGAGATGCATGAGAAGATCAAGAACCTCCAGGTCTGTCCCAGGCTCCCCATGTCTCCCCTTTCTCAGCTGGTGCTTTTGGGCTGGGGTGGGTTTTTTCCCAAGTGTCCAGCATGACTGCCCACACCAGAGCCCGGCTCACAGCCTGTCAGAGGGGTGGGATTAGGGGAATGCAAAGGGGTAGCCAAAAGTGGAACTCCAAGAGGCAGAAGGCTGCGCTCTCAGAGCTGAAAGTGTCTCAATGCTGCCACCGTGTATCCAGCAAGAATGCTGCAGTATCCAGGAGGGCCAGGAGTTGCCTGGGCCGTGTGTGGGCCTGGCTGGAGTGAAGAGTGCTGCCTGTTGTGGGGTCATCACCTGCCCTCCTGGCCTGGGGACAGGGGTCCCCAGAGAGGTCAGGTGGGATGTCCCAGCTCCCGACAGGGCTCAGCCACGATACCTGGGGAGGAGGGATGGTTCCCAGCCCCCGCGAGGCACGTCTGGCGGGTGTCCAGCCAGTACCCCCTTCACGTGCTTGTCTTTACCCAGGATGAAATTGTGTCCCTCAAGAAAGACCGGGAGAACGTGAAGAGCAGTGGCGTTCATGTCCTGCAGGAGCTGGAGGTATGGCGGCCGGGATTTCCCTCTGCCAGGCTAGCAGAGCCCCGTCTGTCTGGTGTCCTAGGGAGCCTGGTCCTGTCAATGCCGCTCTGGCCAGCGGCTGGAGACAGGGGCAGAAAAGGGCCGTGCATCGGCTCTGGCAGCCCTGTCTCCCAGTGCGTGGTGAGAGGGTGACGGCAGGGCTCCTGCCAGCCCTGGTCCTGCAGCGCCTGGGGCCTCGCCTGCGGCATGGGGAGCTTGGGATCCCCTTCGCAGAGCCTTTCCCTGCGGGGATGGGGTCACCCCACAGCCTCTCCTGGCATGTCTCCAGTGTCCAGGCTGGAACTGGCTAGCACTGGGGTGTGGGGGGAGAGCAGGGGCCTGGTGTGACCCCCAGCAAAACCTTTGCTGATAGGGAAAACTGATGGGGACCACTGAGGAAGCCAACCGGTACGAGGAGAGCTGCAAAGAGAGCCGCAGAGTCCTGGGCCTGCTGAGATCGGAGATGGAGACCCTGTTCAAAGAAATGGGCGGCGATGCCACGCAGATACAGAGGCGGCTTGGAGAAAACGGGCAGATCACGGAGCTGGACCTGATGCAGTTTTTCGGTGAGTCAAAGCTTAGCGCCTTCCCCCGCCACATGCCGCTGTCCTTTGGCGGCCACCACCCGTTTGCGCTGTGTTTTACTCGAGCTGGGTTTTTTCCGCCGCCCCGGCATGCATGGGTGACCCTCATGTGCCAAATTCCCAGCAGCCTGGGGAGCTGACCTGGATGTACAATCATCCCGGTGGGCCCCCAGGCCCTCCCCTTGGCTCTGGCTGTGGCACCCCGCCTGGGGCCCTTGTCCCTGGAGAGACAGGCTGCTCAGCGGCGCTGCCTGGGGGAAATCAAGGGATCCCCTGCTCAGCCAACAGCCGGGGGTGGGTTTGGGCAGGGGCACGGTGTAGGGGCCCTGTGGGACAGAGCTTCCTCCCGCCCAGATGCCGTGGAGCAGAAGACCAACGAGCTCCTGCTGATGGAGTCCATCCGGCGCTCCACATCAGCTGAGGGCTCGTGCTCGGCCCAGTCCTTCCCCGACCCGTCCCCGGCTGGCACCGAGCTCCTCCAGGTGACCGCTCAGGCCCAGCCCTGCTCGCCGCCCCCCGCCCTGGACAGCCACACCGGACGCCATCGCCGCCTGTGAGTGTGGGAGGTGGGAGGGAGGGGCTGCGGCCATGCAACCAGCCAATCCCCAATTCCCCCCCGGCTGCCTGGCCAATCCCCCGCTGTCACCTGTCCTTTCCCACCAATGCCAACCAGCCTGTCCCGCCCCACCGGGCAGACAAGGCCTGCAATGGCGCGCGTGACCGCGGCCTTTTCCTTGGGCAGTGGGAGTGCGGCTGGAGCACGGCCAGCTGCGCCAGCTGATTGTCCGGAGCCACGGGAAGAAGCGGAGCAG
>NW_010285709.1:0-2232 GCF_000690775.1 Eurypyga helias
CGACCCCCATGGCGTGGCCATTACCTGGCAGGTAGACATCAACCGGGGGGTCGTTCTCCGACTGCGTCAGGCTCCTGTGCTCGCTGCAGCTGCCGTCCTGCACCACGTCTTCCACGGAGGGCGGGCGGGGACCTAGAACCACCCGAAGCGCAGCCCCTCAGTCCCCCGACCAGCTCCACAGGGGTGCGTGGCCAGGAGACGATCTTCCCACATGAGGAAGCTCCCCAGGCCCCCCAAGCCCCAGAGAAGTCTCGTGAGAGACGGTCAGACTGGCCATGGCCTCTGTGGGACCACAGTGGTGCGCACAGCCATCATCCACCGCAGCCGCGCGAGGAAACGGCCCGTGGACAGCTCTATGTGTGTAGCACTTACAGCAAGGAGAAGTGCTTGGCAAATCAACCAGGGAGATCCGTTGGGTTTGTTCCCCTGTGTCTCAGGAGAGACCAGGGACGTGGCAAAGCACAGCAGCTCAGGGCTGGGATTTCAGGGGCTGGATGTTTTGGAACTCATATGTCCATTCCCTGGCCGCCCCCATCAGAGCACAGCAGAGCCGGACACCAAGACGGGGTCTGGCTGCCCCTGCAGCTGAGCGCACACTCACCCTGCGGCAGGGACGAGGCCTCCTCCATCTCTTCCCCTGCCACGCTCTGTAAAGAGGAAGCACACAGGTTACTTCTGCAGGCTGGAGGTCGTGGCTGCACTTGTCTGCTGCTCTGCTGCTCTCCAGAGAGCCGCGCTCGGGGCCAGGACTTGTCTCCCAGAGGGAACAAAGGGCCACGCATCAGTCGTGCGCCACCAAGGGACAGGATGGAGGGGGTTTACAGGCAAGGCCCGGCTTCCACTCCTCCCCCAGACACTGCTGGGCTCCTCCGGGAAGGTGGGGGAAGGTCAGCTCTGTCATGGCTGCAGTCAAGTGGATTTCCAACCCCCCAGCTCCCAAAAACATGTTAGGGGCACAGGGAGTGACTGTGTCCTTTCCTGTGGAGCACTACGGGTAAATAAGGGCAGCCAAGACTGTTGGCTCCAGGCTACCTGTGCTAAGCAGCTCATCTGTCACCCACGGAGCAACGGCCCTTGGAGAGGCACCTCCCGTGTGCCAGAAGAGCTCTGACTCGGAGCAGCTCCCAGCAGAGCACACTTACCTCTGGAGAGCTGGTCTGTCTCAGGACCAGCTCACCCCTGTTCAGTGCCGGCTGCGAGTCGGAGTCCTCAGAGAGCTTCTCTTCATCCTCCTCATGGATTGGGGATGACGGAGACCGTAGTGTGCTGCGAGGAGAGAAACCCAATCTGCAAGGAGCCGCAGCGCTGCCAACACTGCGGGCCCCGTGATCTTGGTGGCAGCAGCTCAAGCTGTCACCACCCTGCTCCGTCCCTCCTCCAGCACATCAGCCAGCACCCCTGAGCATCAGCTCAAACTGTGGAGCTACATCCACCCCCCGGTACCGGAGCGGAGCAGCAGCGTTGCTGGGGTAGAGCCCAGCGGTGCAGAGCTCCGGCACAGTAACATAACTCCAACAAATCTGCATGGAAAGCACCACGCTGCTCCTCACACCTTCAGGGACTCCCTTCCCAAGGGAAGTTTGGAATGGAGGAGAGTGAGGAGTGCCAGGAACAGACCCAGTCTGACCCCATCTGTACGGCCCCGCAAGGGAGACGTGAAAGGCACCTGCAGGGGGCTGCCCGCTTCACAGCATCCGCACCTACGGCTCCATCCCAAGGCCAACAGGGAGGCTTCAGACAACAACTGAAGGACCCCATTCAGCACTCTGTGCTCTGGAATTCAGGTCACTTCCCACCCTTTTGCTCCTGGGGGGCTCCACAGAAAGCTAAAATCCAACGAGGTTTGGATGTCAACACAAACTGCATCAGAATGGAGACACTTCCATCCAAAGTCTGGATTAAATTCTCCCTGTTAAAAATGTCCTTTCTTTTGGTGACAAAGCCAGCCTTAGGAGACAAAAGCTGGTGACCTCAGGATGAACAGAGGGGTGATGTCCCAATTCTCTCACTGCCATGAGCACCTGCACGCCCCCTAAAATTCCGAGTTAGCTGTGCCACCAGCGATGGGACCAGCCGGAGCCCTCTCCTGGCTCCCAGCGGTGTGGCTGCTACAGGCCGGATGCTTTTATCCTTTATGTTCGGCTGACAAGCCCACGTGTCAAAGGTTAACCCTGACAATAATACAGTAACTAAGAGGTTCTTGCTCCGTGTTAGGCTGACAGCAATGTTAAA
>NW_010285710.1:0-2271 GCF_000690775.1 Eurypyga helias
TCTCCCCCTCTGCTGGAGAAGGGGAAAGGGGATTTGTGAGACTTACTTCATGGTATTTTGCTAGCCAGAACTAAACCACAACAGACCCATACCTTATTCAGCAAGCATCATATAATTGCTGCTGGATGGGGCCAAGAAGTAGAATGTGACTATATGATGGGAAAAACATACTGTGAGACACATGCACAGGGAACAGAAGCTAAGATGTCAGAGATGAGTTTAACTTGTGTATTTCCATTCTTGGTGTTGTAACAGTGTTATTCTTTTAAAATAGTGATTTTTGTGGAATTTTTTTCACATCTGCTGGATCGTTTTCAGAAAAGCAGAAGGATAAAACCCCATTTGTGCAATTTTCACCAAGTAACTTAGGAATTCTATTTGTTTAATAAAACCCGGCACCACATGCGTTGCATTGTTTTGTGAATGTGTTCATGGAGGATGCCCTGCCCTCTTTCAAATGCAGATGCACAATACTGAACCTTTTTGTTTTCTTCAGTATTACTTGAAAGTGAGTGCAAACCTGGGATTCATCCCAACAGACAGTTTTGCAAGCAGATACCCCATTATGGGGTGTCCTACATACTACTCAGCAACTCCCTGCATGTTTTGTCCTTGTGTGATTCTTTTAGTTCTGAGCACAAAACATCATTTTAATAATGTGAGCTAAGTAGGAGAAAAAATGTTTTTAATAAAAAGCACCACCTTAATTAAAAGCTGCTTCAGAAAGCAGTAGGGTGTAATGTAGGAAGCTCAGTCTGAAATTTCATGGGGAGGATGAAAGAACGGAGTGAAGAGCGTGTTCCTTTTTTTCCCTTCAGAAAATTGTTACTTTATTTAATGCCTTTCCTTTGGCTTACCAGGTTTCCAGTGGGACTGAGGCTGCAAGCTGTTGTCAGCCTAAAATGCTTCCCCAGAATCGACTCAGTCACCCCCAGGCCATGGTCTAGCCTCTGAAACTAAAATCACAGACAGATTTTTTCTCAAGGATTTCTAATTAAACTGGGGTGCTTTCCACTTTAAACACCACTTGTGAAACTGGGACCCAGACCTGAAATGTTTTACTTAAGTTAGGTTTCATTCTATTCCATGTTTTTTCTTGCACAGAAGTTGTTTTACCTCTGCCAAGGGGGTCCAACCAGCGTCTCCCAAGTGGCGCACAGCCCTGCTTTGCAAAATACAGCCCTTAATAGTCCTAATGCAGGTGGAGATGAGACCTGCTACCTCACAAGGGTGTCACAGGGAAGGACAGCGTTCCCTGGGCCTCAGCGGGATGGGAGGACCAAGAGTGGGGGGTGGTGTTTCACACAGAGCGGAGCTCAGCGTGTCTCTGTGTGAGGCAGTGTTTTCTCCTGCTAAGATGCCAGCTCCTACCACAGAGGCAGAGCATCGCCTACCAAACCACAGCTCTGTGGCAGGCAGGGGCTTGCAGCCCTTGCCAGGTGTTGGTTAAATCTGGGAGCTCATGGCGTGGGGGAGGGAGATACAGACTTGACTTAACGAGACAACAAACCATCAAGTATATTCCAGATTGCAGCTTTTGAGTGTCCAGAAGGCTTCTTACTCATAACACAAAAGAACCCCAACTATTTTATTTTAACAGAGGACAAAATTCTCTGGCAGAGGACATTTTATCTTGAGCATCTGCTAAGCAAAGACTTTCAATTATTGGCAGCACTGGAAAGACTACTAATTTTCATGAAAATTTATGAGAAAAAAAACATAAATTCCACATGACTTACTGAATATAAAACTTGATAATTTTGAGAAACAGGAACACACAGACAGATTTTTACATCAGATGCTATATTTTGAAGGATCTTTGAAATTAATACGTAAGTTAACAATTTATTTGTAAAGTATTACAGCACTCAGCAGAGATGGCATGCAACAACTTTGCAGAGAAAAGACTGCAGAGATTTCATACAAAAACTAGGTTTCAACCTTGATGCAAAAAGTCTCTTAGCTTTAACCTTGGAACTGTTTATCAGAAGCTTTTGTGGTGATTCTTAGTTGCTTTCCACTCTTAGCAGCCGAAGGTGCACAAAACTTGTGAAAACAGCTTAAGATGAGAATGGCAAAATTTGGTTTTCTTTTACATCACAGCGTTTACAAGAGATTATGTAAAGGAGCTTAAAAAGAGTGTTTGTATCATAGTTTCTAAATGCTTTATTCTGAGCAAAATGGATTAAAATGGCCATGACATAAAGGAAAATTAAGTCCCCAAAGGAAACCTTAGGGATTTAAATTGCATGTGTGTATATGTGTGTGTGT
>NW_010285711.1:0-2276 GCF_000690775.1 Eurypyga helias
CTGTGATTCTGTGACAGTCCCCAGCCCATCCTCGGGACAGCAGGAGCTGAAGCACAGGGAGGTATCAGGGATGGGGATGAGCCCCGGGTGTTCAGATGGCTGGTATCCATGGGACAAGCAGAAAAGGTGGCTGTTTGTGTGTAGTTTCTCCTACTTGTCCTCCTCCCTGCAGCCCGGCACTTGGGAGGGACCGGGAAGCATCTCTGATACCGCCACAAGTAATAATTAGGGGCTGGGTTTTGTACCGGCAACGCTGGGACAGCAGCCTGGCTGGGTGACACTCCTCCGTGTTTGTAGTAAACAGAATCAGGGAAAACACCCACGTTAATGAGAAACGCTGCAGCGAAGGGGGTGGCACCTTGCTGGGGCGAGGGCAGGGCGAGCAGCCGCAGCAGCCAGGGGCTTGGCATGGCACAACGTGCCTCCGGCTCCTCATGGAAAAGTGTTTCCAGGAGCTGGTGCCTCCCTGATCCTCCCCGCCTTGAGCTGCTCGGCTACCGTAACCCCTCTCTCCCTCTCCGGAGAGGAAACCGGCGCTAACCGGGCATCTCCGGTATTCCAGGGTCCGCGCTGGCATACTCGGCGTACGTCTTCCCCACGGAATGGGTCAACAGCACTTTCCACCACTGCTACGTCCCCGTTGCGGTGCTGAACACCGTCGTTAGCACTGGTCTGTCCTGCTATTCCAGGTAAGCGTCCGCTTTACCCGCCGTCGTTACAGCGTCACCGTTAATTAGCAGTGTTAATAAAGGTTTTCAATTGCAGGCTGTATGGGAACAACATGAGCCTTAAGTTCAGGAAGGGGAAGAAGGGGAATTTCGGTTTGGGAGAGGTGTTGCACGGTGGCAGAGTTTGACGATCAAAAATGCAAAATAATGGAAGTAGCTTGAATTATTGAAAGTCCTAAAGGTAATTCCGTACGGAGCAGGCCTGGCAGGATGACACCCAGCTCCAGCGCCTTGTTTGGGCCCTGTTTGAACCCGCAAAAAGGGGTTGTGCCCCGGTGCCCCCAGCACTGTTCGGGTGTAGACGCGAGCGCGGTGGCACCGGCCGCAGCGGTGGGCGGGAGGGTCTTTACACGCCGTTCGAACCGGTTGCGGAGGAGGAACCTCAGCGGTCTCGCCGCCGAGCGCCTCGTTTTGGGAGCGTGAGCAGCATCGCGGGCGCGGAGGTTTGTTCCTGAGCGGCGTTAGACCGTTTGTTTGGAATAATCAGCGCTCTCCGCTGGTTGCCAGCGATGCGTGCCGGGTGGGATCCCTGGCTGCGCGGAGCTGTATTGGATTCATGGTAGATCCCCCCCGAAAGGTGTGTTTGGAAAGCACTCGCGTCCGTCACTGCGACGCTGTTGGCATTGCAAAAGGTAAAATTCCTGCGCTGACAGGCGGCCTGCACCGCTTGGCATCATTCCCGCCTTCCCTTTTGGGGTGTCTTGGCATCTTGGGGTGTCTTTGGCGTGCGGTTGCTCTTTGGCATGTGGCAGCATCAGGGAAGCCCAGGGGGGGCTTTTCCTGCCTGGCTGCCGGGCTGGGATGCAGCTCAGCATCCCTGGAACTTGCCCAGAGGGAGTGTTAAACCCCCAATATTCCTTATGGATCCTGCAAATTTGGCTCATTTACGCGTCTCTTGAGCGCGGGAGGATTTACTCCCCTTTTGGTGTGTGCGTTACTCACCCGAGTAACTCCCTGGGGTGGAAGACTTGGACCTGTGCTTGGTGTGACTGAGCAGTACCGCACGCTCGAGGATCTCTCTCGGGTCACGCAGCGGATGACGCCAGTTGAGGCATTTTTTCCTTATATTCCTCATTTCTCTTTCTTTTTGTCTCTTCCCCCCTCTTATCTTTGTCTCGTGCGTCTCCTTGTTGCCTCACTAGACGGGCTTAGTGAACGCAGCTCACTGACCGTGTGCTAATCCTACTACTTACCACCTGAAGACAACACTTAGGAAGCATCAGCAACTTGAGATCAGTTCCAGATTAATTAGGATTGTTTAAAACAATTCTTGATCTGCAAATTTAATTGTCAGCGTCTCTCTGCTACAAAACTGTAAGTACAATTATGGGAAAAACACACAACTACCGCCACGTGGTGGAGCAGCAATTCCTGTCGCCTCAGTAATTTTAGTAGATTTAGTAAATCCGCCAAACGTAGGGTTAAAAATTTAAGAACTCAACAAAACGCCCCTGGGTGAGCAGGGATACGGAGCGCACCGCAGCGTAGGCCAGCAGTGCTGCTGGCGTGCCCCCACGGTGGGGAGTGGAGAATGAGCCCCCTCCACGG
>NW_010285712.1:0-2246 GCF_000690775.1 Eurypyga helias
CTCTGTGATTCTGTGACTGACACTGCATCTCTGGAGCCTTGGGCATCTTCCTTTGCCGCTGTGTGCCTCAGTTTCTGTGGCCGTAGATGGGGGAAAGCGCTAGTGAGACCACCCAGCTTGGAGGGTTCTGCCTTCTCAGGTGCTTCACTCACCACCTTTGCACTTCAAGAGACATTTCCGTTTCATCTGACCCTTCTTCTTCTCTGTCTTTGCTTCCCCTATCCCTGCAGACAGAGGAGGAGAAGGAGAAAAAGAAAAAGAAGAAGAAAGGAGGAGGAGGGGAGGATGTTGAAGAGGAGGAGCCGGACGAGAGCATGCTGGACTGGTGGTCCAAGTATTTTGCTTCAATTGAGACTATGAAGGAGGTGGGTGCAGGGCAGAGGAGGGGGTGTATGTAGGGGGGAAAAGGAAAATGTTTCCTGCCTGTGTGCTGTCACCTATTCCAAGTTAACTCTTAAGGCTTGGGGTTTTGCTCCTTTCCTTGCTAACCCTGCCCAACTGTTGGCGAGGCTTTTACCTGGCAGGGTGGAGCAGGATTCCTCTTCCTTGAGTGAACTCTGGGTGGGCTTTGAGACGGGTTTATACTCAGTCCCAGCTGTTTAACAGCATCGTTGCTCAAGGCTGCACTGAGCAACTTTGATTTCTCCAGCATTGCCCCATCCTCACTCAGGTGGGAAGAGCAAGCTGTGACCCTGAGTTGGGTATGTCCTGTGAGCACAGAGCCCACGGCACAAGCACCCACTCCCTGTTCCCTTCGTTTGTCCCTCCCCAGCAACTCCGGCAGCAGGAAGCAGCTGCAGCAGAAGCGGAGGAGAAGGAAGAAATGGAGATTGCAGAGGGTAAGCAGGTTGGGAACGAGAGAGGGAGCATGGCAAGGAAAGGTACCAGGACTCCAGGGTGCTTGGGCATCCCTTTCGGAGCCTGCAGCTGCTCTTCTGCCAAACCAGATGCTCACAGCGTGCGGTATATCCCCGTGCAGCATCAATTTTTGTGGATGCAAGCCTAGTGTGGGCTGTGTGGGGTGAATCCAAATCCGAGCACGGTTATTGTGGCAGCCCCTGATCCAACCGTGCTGGAGGGAGGCCACGTGCAAGTCATGCAGACTAGTCACCAGGATCCGTGTTATCACCCGAGGACATTTTGGTGCCATCCCAAGGCAGTATTTCATTAAAATGTGTGCTTGAAGTCTGTTGAGCACACCAAGCAATAGATACTTCTAGATCAGCTTCAGGATGTTTTTCTATCCTCATTTTGTAGGCTTAAATTATTTTTTTTAAAATTTTGCTCCTGTTTTACAAGGGAAGATTCAACCAGACTGAAGGTCTGGGATTCGCCTAATCTGACTGCTTTTACTTGCATGTCGAGGCCTTCTTGTCTGCTGTTCCAGCACTGGCAGTGAAGAAAAATACACACTTTTAGGGCAAATTCCCTGACCTATTTTCAGTACTGTCTTACAATAAGATGAATTGGGCCCTAAATGCATTTTTCTCCAACGGAAGTCAGGGGTCTGTAGCTCAGATGGGGTGTCACAAATGTCTAAAGTTGGGTGAGATGAATTTTGCCCAAGTGATGTGGACCAAGAATGCTGGTGGGTTGGGAGACGTTGGTCGAGGGTGATTTTGTCCATTTGCAGCCTGGAGGGTCCTTGCCAGTCCCACCAGTTTCCCTATGGATTTTCACCCATGCTCTCCACACGTTCCATGTCCCCATGGCAATGGGTTGCTGTCATGCCCAGGCCATGCAAAATCCATTAGCTGAGAAAAATACCGAGCCTGGTTTCTTTTGGAAGATAAGTCTTCATAACACGAGAAAGATCTTGCTGAACTTGGAGACAACCCTGAGCAGCTTCTTCCTGGGCTTGCTGCCGTGGCAGAGCTGCTGGGGGGTGTCTTGTGTCCCCCGCTGCTTGCTTCCTGTCTTCTGAGAAGGATCCATTTCCCCTTGGCACTCCCATTCCTTGCTCCTTTCCTCTTCCACACGAAGTCTGTCCCCATCTACATTGCCCAGCAGTCATGAAAGCCGGCAGAGGCAGTGAGGAACGGGGATTGTAGAGGGGTGGGAGAAGTTTTCCTTGAACGTGCCTTTCCGGGCAGCCTGTTCCCAGTGTAGGTGATGTCCCTGGCTGGGGGTTGCTCTGAATAGAGACCCCAACAACCATTCAATGCAGCTGGTCATGGGCAACATCTCTTCAAGGGCAGCAGCCCGTGCTCTGGTGCTGAGCATCAAGTTGCCCAGAGAAGCTGTGG
>NW_010285713.1:0-2219 GCF_000690775.1 Eurypyga helias
AAAAAAAAAAAAAAAGGAGCAAACACTCCAACAAACACATTCCAATGCTGAGCTACACTGTCATACTGGCAAGCATTTCTGACACCCTAGCATTAAATTAAATCTCAAAATTAAATAAATAAATCATATATTTTTTTAAAAGCACATCTCTGGAGGACAAACCATGGAAAAGACGACCTACTTGCAGCCATTATGTGAGGAAATACAATCTATTTCTAACCAAAAAAACAGGTGAAAGTTGATAACTGCTGAGAACATACTTGGCTTTATTGAAAGAACCTGACTCTAAGCATCTTTAAAATAACCCCTGGAGTAAGCTCTCTGGGAGAGAGAGCTTCATTTCATTCCACCCTTTAATAACATTTGCAGCTACAGAGTATGCAAGGCATTCTGTTGATACATCGACAAGAGAAAGCAAAGCTTTTTCATTTACTGCTTACTTTTTTCAGCAATTAATGGAACCTTCTTCACTATTGCTGTTAAAAGCTGCTGGATGTTATCCAAATATTCTATGCTGCAAGGGATAAAAAGAATCACAATGAAGAATACTGTTGGAAGGAACAAATCAGATGCAAAAGGCTTCCAAATCACTGCATGGTTTGAAGTCCCTGCCCCAAGGCATCACAGCAATACAAGCATGAGGATGAACTGTTATGCCCAGTCTGGAGAAGTTACTGCAAACAGCCCTGCCACTTGCCCAAGTGTCCACATCTGAAGCTGCGTTCGAAACTGAAGACAGGCTTTTTTGGGCAGGCTTGGAACAAATCCCTGCATCAACTCACAATCTGCAACACTACTTTGAGGGATAGGACACACCTATTAGGGCAGGCTGGGTACTTATGGGGGTTTAGGTAAATTTTACTTAACCAGCCATACTGTATTTAACAGGCAAGAACTGTATTTTCCATTAGTTATAAAATAACTAAGATAATTTTCCAGTGTATAGTGACTTAAGATTTCTTCCTGTCTCCTGTACATACTCCCCATCAGGGTGATGTCTGCAGGGAAAACAAAACCTTTCAAAACATGGAGACAGGAAAAGCAGCCACTGGAACAATTGAGAGCAGAAGAAACATCCTACACATTATAAGAAGTACACAGAGAAAATTCTGCAAAGCGGGTTCTGGTGAAAAACCACTAACAAGTACTTGCAAGAGCATCACAAACAAGGCACTGTATTTCACAGCACCCAGTGAACAAATACTGTGACGATCTTCGTTATTTAATACCAATTCCAGCCCTCATACTAAGGAATTACAGAAGTAATTGAACCTTGCATGAGCCTTGCAATACTAGAGAGGCAAGAAGAGAGACAGTTCTACTGTCCTTAATAGTTCAGATGTCCCTTTTTTGACCTGCATTTTCACTAGGCAGTTTGACCTCAGTAAGGACACATGATGGCAATGGGAATTATACAAGCAGAGGATGGTAAAGAGGTTTTAGCAGCTTGAGATTTTAGCAAACCCGAAAATAACTGCAAATCTTCAAATAATTTCCCCCCTCCTCCCCCCTTTCATGAGTCCTGCATACAAATCCATTTACAAATAAAATATTGCAACACTGTGAAACAAATGCCAGCCAACAGGATTAGTACTGATACAGCAGCGTATGGGACAGAAGATTTAATGATGTATTTCTAGGTCAAACTTAACATGACCGCACGTATCCCTAGAACCTCCTCCTTTCCCCCTGGTATTTCAAAGATCAGAAATCCTTATAAAGAAATGAACAGTTACTTGATAACGTAATTCCCAAGTTCGGAGCTGTCTTCTGTTTTTACTGCTGCTTGGCCTTCTTGGGTACCCACAGAACTGCAGTTTTGTCCTGTTGAATCAGGCTCCATCTTAACTTCAAAGAAACAGAACATATTTTAAGAGGCAGAAAGTACCAGTCAGCTTGATAAAGAATGTCTTGCCAGACTCCAGTATGGCTAAGGGTCTTGCAGAACATCCTTCATTCATTGTTTGCATTCTGATTGTTAAGCATGAACATTTCTGGCCTTCAGTTCTGCTGAAAGCAAGCCACCAGAACATGTGTCACCCCCTCCATACACCTCAATGCTCACATCTCAACCTTTTTAGAAAATGTGCAGTGGCATAATCAATTGCTGATGTTTTGCATATTGCTGCCTGATCTAAACTGACGTGCCGGCAGGTGTAGGTTGGCCTGTCTGTAAACAAGGTGCTGTACAGAGTAACTACTACCAGTTTTAACAAAAA
>NW_010285714.1:0-2232 GCF_000690775.1 Eurypyga helias
CTTTCCCAGGCAGGCTGCTTTCATTTGCTTAGGGATCTTGGCAGAGTCTGTTTCCCTCCACGTGAAGAGAATTACACTTTTTACAGCTTAATGTTAGTGAAGGTTATTTTTGTTAGATGGGAGCTCTCTTTAGAAGCGTGTGGCTTTTATTAGTGCTCAGAATGATAGTGGCTGTATCCGAAGAGTTTACACAGAGAGACGTTTTTCAGGGTGAGAGCTATCACCTTGTGCACTTAGTCTCTACTTACCCATAGGCTAGCTGGCTTTTAACTCTTAGACTGTGTTGAGCAGCCTTCACATACCTCTTCATGTTGAGTTGTACCCTGATGTTGGACTGTCCTGTGAACTTGAGTTGGCTGGTCTGACGGCACCATGTCTCCTTTCAGACCCTTAGCCTGCTCTATTCGAGGGGTCTCGTCATCCCTGTGGGCAGTATCTCGGGGAGTAGGACAGGATTTGCAAAATGCTCTGTAGCCCCAGAATGTCTGGACTCTGGGGTTTCTCATCCTGCTGCAGAGCCTGGCAGGTCGGATGTTGCTCTGGCCCGTTGCACCTCTCACCTTCGAGCATGGGACTGAAGCTGCCTTGGCTGCTTTCCTCTGCCCGGCCGTGGTGGTTACTTCATTTGTCTTCAGACCTGCTGCATGGTGGTACGTCAGAGGAGCACACGGCTGCAGCATGCTTGCTTCCTGAATTCTTACACTGGGTCTGTTAGCTCCAAATTAAAGTGAACTGACTGGGAAAGGCTGATTTTAATGAGTGGGAATTTGACTGGTAAATAATTGACTTTTTGGTATTGTAAGAGCTGAAGAACATAATGTCTGGCTCGCATGCTGTCTCTGTTCAGAACAGAAGGGTTGTGACTGCTCGGTTTTATAAATAGAAATGCTCCAGTTAAATCTTGTGAGTGCAGGTTTTGAACATGTACAACTTAATTTTACCTGCTGTCCTTCTGATGCTGGGATTGTCACAGGGAAAATGCCTTTAAATCCTGCGATTCTTGATTTGACGTCCGGAAAGTGGCTTGAGCTTTTATTGAAATTTCCATGTAGATGTGTTGGCTATTGGAAACTAACATGATCCTACTGTGATCTGTCTATTCTTAGCAGGATGTTGTTATTTGAAGCCCCATATGATTGGTTGAAGTCTTGAAATGTTTGCTTTGCTGGAATCTGGTTCTCACAGTGTTCCTTGTGTCAGGGTTTAGAACGAGGTGCAGCAGGAGAAAAGAGACAAGGAGGGACAGAAGTAAAACTTGAGGACTTCTCTGATAAATTTAGTCGTTGGCCTTTGGCAGTGAGTTGCTGCCTCAGTTTCCCCTGGGTCTAACGAGACGCTAATGATGCCTACTTCAAAGATACTTTTTGAGGATTACTTAAGGCTTGCAAAGGCCTTTGAAGATGAAAAAGCAGGGGTTGAAATATGAAAAAGTTCCATGCCCCAGGTAAAAGTTCTGTGTACTCTCTTGAGCTTTTTCAGAATCTCTTGCACACTCCCAGATATTTTGAAGGCCTTAATTCCAGTTGGACCGTGGCGGTGAATGCTTCTGTGAGACACCGCGTGGTGTGACTTGCAGAAGCTGGTTACTCGCGCATTGCCCCAAGGAAAGAAAGGTGATATCCCGCGGCCTCAGCGTTACATAGCGCTTAGAAGGCTGTGGGTGGCAGGTGTATCCTGAAAACGGTGCCACTGCAGTGTTTTCTTTTTTCCCTAGGGCAGGTGTGTGTCCTTTGCAGTGTTTGGTAAGACAGTCCACTGATGAGCCCTGTGTGTCATCATTTACGGTGATCGCGGCACGGTGTTCTTGAGCCTACAGGTAGCCCGAACCAGGCTGGAGGAGCAGCAATCTCTATGCTGCCCATGGAAGACGGATGCTTGTGATATTTTAAAATTAAAATCTTAATTTCTTGTAAAACAAGTCAGTTTGGTATGCGATGTGCAGGCAAAAAAATGGTTTTCAGGTTCTCGGATCTTTTCCAGGGTGATGTCTCCTCTTCTCTTTCTTCCTTTTTGCCAGCGGCGTAGACACTGCGTACTTTGTAAGTACTGGGTTAGTTAAGATGCCGTAATGAATTGTTAGAGAGTTACGGGATCTCTTGGACTGATTTTGTTCCCTTGAGGAATTTGAGGAAGGCTTTGGAGCACTGTCAATATTTCAGTGGCTGAGGTTGTGGTGCTGCTGCAGAATGGATAGGCTGGCAGTCTGGGTTGAGGCAGGATTTGGGCTTCGAT
>NW_010285715.1:0-2275 GCF_000690775.1 Eurypyga helias
GTGGGACTGGGTGGGCTTTAAGTTCGTTTCCCACCCAATCCATTCCATGATGCTGTGATGGAGTGTAACCATCTATAAATAAAACAACAGCCTGAAGGAGTGGCATGCTCCTTTCTTATGTTGTTTATTGTCCTGGTAACTTCCTGGATGACGTGTTTGTACTTCTCTTAGCCAACGTATTCCTATTTGGATAAAACTCAGGGCACTGGAAAGCTTCCCATTCTCTCACATCTCAGTGATGATACTCTTTCCTTACTCCCTACTGACAATACTTTGATTTTTAGCAGCAGACTGCTCCTCTGACTAGGTAAATGACTACTTATGTGCATAAACACCTGTAGATTGAGGTTTCAGGGTGTCCTTAGGGGCTCTAAAATATTAACTTGTGGATGGAGTGGTTTTGGGGAGAACAGCTACTACAGCCATTTAGGGTTTGAATAGCCAAAGAATCGAATTAGAGGGCTGGGTGGCTTTCAGATCTGTCATTAGGTAGGTGGCTCTATTAAGATCCATCAACAAATTCTCTCACTCCTGCGCGGTTGTCATTTAAATAATCAGTGATTCTTTAACACAATAGTCGTCTTTTCAACAGAGAATGCCACTTCATAACTCAGATGCGTGAAATAACGTACAGAAATTGAGCTGTCGGGGACAGATAGAGCCATAATGGTATCGCAGCCCTACCTTACCTTAAAAAGATTCTTCACTCATCCCCCCTGACCCCTTTGGGCTAATTAATTTTTCCACATTTCTGCAGTACTGTAAAATTTACTTCTTTGAGAGCAAATTGCACGTGTGCTGTCTGCCATATAGCCAATACTAATTTTGTAACGTGGGGTTTGGGGCTGGTGGCCGTTGCTTTGGTGTCTGTAATCCCACATTTCAGTTGTCAGAGGTGCTGCAGAGCTTGAGTTCGTTATTCTAGGAAGCACACCTAAGGGTTTATGCACAGGGAAATAAATGTCCTTGGAGAGGATGTTAACGAGGGTAGAAAGGTTGGAGCTTTGGTTAATTAAGGATCATTTAAATTGAATATTCTTGCTTTCTGTGACAAGTGCAGTCCAGGATCAGCTGCTCTGTTGACAGCAGAGTGTTTTTGTGTCACCATCTGAGCCTTTCCTGTTGTTTCAGGGTGCGTTTAACGTTGCCAATCCTTTTGTAGATGAGGTGTGGTGCTTTGCAAATTATATTCTCTTTGTCCCTTCTTGCAGTCTGCCATCATTAACAGGATTCAGTGTAGGATTGTGGCTTTAGACCTTCGAGGCCACGGTAAGTAAAATCAATACATTTAAAATCATGTTAATGTGTTAGAGGCTCTCGTTTTTTAAAGATAATTTAATGAATCCCTCCCAAGATGATTAAAAGAGCATCCTTAAGGCATCCCAATTCTCGTTCAAAAGCAGGGATGGGAAGGTGGCTTCCGGGGCTCCGCAGTCACCTCTCCTCACGTGCCGGTGGCTGAGACACCCCACGCCTTTGTGCAAGGCGGTGGTGGGCTTGTGGACTCCTTCCTTCCTACACATTGGCACTGACCCCCTCCTTCCTATTTTTCATAACCTCCAGGTGGACTTTACCATTAGAAACAAGGTCTGCTGTTTAGTTTTAAGATACGTTGCAAAGATGGAGCAGTTATGGGGAGCGTTTCCTACCCGTGAGCTATAATGTGATGAAGTACCAACCGTTCCTCTTAATTCTGGGTTTCTTAATTATTCATGTTAATGGCAATAGGCTCGCTCATCATAACTGGGCCAAAAAGCTTTGTACAGTTGCTCAGTCCTGAGGGCTCGGAAGGTTTTCAGCCTATATGAGCTTAACTTCTTCTTTTTTGTTCTTTCAGGAGAAACAAAAGTTAGGAATCCTGAAGATCTGTCTGCAGAGACTATGTCAAAGTAAGAAGGAAGCTTGTGCTCTCTCTTCAGTATTTCTTTTTTCACAAACCTTTGTTTTCTTTCCCTGATTGACCAATAAACTGCTTGAGGACATGCAACCTTCATTCAAGGGAGCTGGAAGTTAGTTTCATTTCGTGATTCTGGTAGTTATCCCTTCTTTTCCTCCCGTTTTGGGACAGTTGGAAATTTATTTGGAATTATACCTCTTCCAGCTGAGATGGATTCCAAACTGGAGTCGTTCTCGAGGTGCCCTTGGTTTTAAACTCACTTTGAAGTGGCTTCATTGCAGAGAACTCTTAAACCTGCAGCGTGCTAGAATGCTTGCTAGAGATTTCCTGATAGAAGGGGAACGCTTTCCTCGGACATAAGGAAAAAATATAAATATA
>NW_010285716.1:0-2253 GCF_000690775.1 Eurypyga helias
ACACACACACAAAAAAATCCCTAAAATATTGGTGTGTAAAGATCTCTAGCTATGAGATATTAAGCACTTTCAACTCCTTCAGTGCCTGTGCTGCATGAAATTTGGAGCAGAGTTAATCTTCATTTACATCACTATTCCCCTGTTGGAGAGTTTGTAATAGCTAGTATGCAAATGTGATCTGTAATATTGAGTATAGGAAGATAGCAAAGTTCCTGAAGGAACTTTGGAAAATCTTCTGCAAATGCCTCATTTCTGTTTAAACTGTTTTTCAAAATTTCCACTGCAAATCATTACTGAAGAGCGAAAAACTAAAGTAGGACAATCTTTGACTCTTGAAATGTCTGAGGTACTAAGCAATTCAAGCAATATTCTTACGGTGTTCTTCAAAGTACTGTCTCTGGTAACCAAGTAGAATGTTTAGGAATATTTGTTTATTAGGAATGTTATTCTGCAACAGTATGTATGAAAAAAGGCAAAAGAGTAATAAGTATGGAAGACAAGAGAAGACAGACTTGAGAAAGGCACACAACTACAGTCAAAACAATATTCTTAACATAGAAAATACATTATATTATGTGAAGAAAGTCTAGTACATTATCAAATACTAGAAATATTAATTTTCCAGAAACTCACTTTTCTGTGAAGAAAATGCAATCAGTATTCTTTTGAGCATAATTTCAGGGTAAATTAATTTGGTAATTAAAGATAAATTATGAATTTTAAAGATAACAGCTGCCCTTATATTCACTTAGAGATTATGGATTTGTTGTTCATTATTGGCTGCTTGTATTTATTCCTTATAAAAGAAAACAGAATCTTGCTCTTGTGGCGTGTTGACAGTCTTTCCTAGTCTGGATTGATTTGTAACAGCTTGGGTTTAACTCTTTCAAAACACTACAGTTGAAAGTCTGAAGACTTTTAACTTTACAGGTGGTAGCAAGTTAAGCCTACTCTCAGTCCTCTGCTTTTCTCTGGTATATTACCACCAGGCAGGATGTAATCACTGTAATTCCTTCAATGACACTGAAGATGATCGAGCACTGCTTTTCCCCGCAATAACTCAGCAAATCCTACGTAAGAATTCTGAAGCTTACTGAAGACACAGTTGCATGTGCACCAAGGTCAATACCAATGCCATATTAGAGCTCTTGATCAAGGATTACACTGGTCAAAAACAGTGAATAGGCCATGTTATTGCAATGGAGCTATCCTTTTCTTACTGAATAGGAAATTAGATTTAGTTTTAGGAGTGTATTAATATCTGTAACAGTACTACAATCAGTTGTTGTGTATAGAAATAAAAATGTTCAGGGTTTAGTTCTGGATAAAAGTGTTAGAGTGGGTCCAATTCTGAAGTCCAGATGTGTTCTCCAGCAGAGCTCTAAAATCATGTCATAATAATGTGTTTTCAGGATGGGCTTACAGAGGAATATTTCCCAGATGGATTTAAGACACAAAATTACTATATTTTTACAAAGCTTTGCAAATTGCTTTCTTGGAAATTAATTTCATTTTGTTGAAACAAATTTCTCAGCTCCCTTCCTTAATAACTCAGTAAATTATGCTTAAGTTTGTAGTTTTATGTGCAAATGCATAAAGTCCATCATGCATCTCTGAGTGTTTTCAGAGTATCTCCACTTTCCAGTGCATTTCAAACTCTTCTTCTGACCCTAAAATGTGGAAACTAGAAAAAATATCTACTTTGGTATCAGGTAACCTTTAGCCCAGCTGTCTCAGAATCTGGATGTGGACTGGTCTTGTTCAATGAGTTAGTCACCTTCCCACTGCCATGCTCGGGCGAAGCAAAGCCAATTGCCTGAGTTGTTCTGCTTCTGACTCTTCTTCCTTTAGGTTTTAGCATGGTATGAAGGCCTGTAGTAAGAGATTGGAAAAATGCAGGAGTCACAGAAGCAGGACACATTTCAGTCAATCACTTTAGGTTTTAGAGAAATAGACTGTAAGAGAGTATTTTATCCTTCTATTGACATCACATCACTTGCAAAACAGAGAAGAGACCTTTGATTTTGAGACACAAACCATAATCAGAATTGAGTTCCAAACATGTAAACTCTCTGGTGACGGTTCCATTATGCTCCACTAATTAACAAACATATGAGGTCTTTATTTACATTTTTGTCTTGGAAACATAAGAGTGAAGCAACAAAAGCAGATGTTTCATCATGTGGAAAAGAACCAGATACAGAAAGATAGGCTCCTGAACCTGATCGTCTTGTATTTCAAGAGAAAAAAGGT
>NW_010285717.1:0-2174 GCF_000690775.1 Eurypyga helias
ATCGTGCATCCCTGAAGAGTGGGAGGCATGAGCACACTCAGGCCTGTAGCTCTTCTGAAGCCAAGAGTAGGAGTAAGACAGGTCTTACACACTCCCCAACATGGCCAGGGATACCTTCTCTGGACTGGGCCCTGTGGAGCTTCCCTGGGCCATGTGGATCCAGAACCTATCAGACTTTAGGAATACAACATGCAGTGCACCCTCTTGCCTTGCACTGGGTGGACAGGAGCAGGATCTTCACAGGATAAGGAAAAGAGAATCCTGGGCCAAGAAGGAAAGACTGAAACAACAATTTTCTGACCACCCGGTGAGATACCCATGGTGTCCTATGCAAAATTTTATACTGGTCATGGTCGGAGACATGATCCCCAAAGAGATCAAGTGCTGGCTGGTTGAATCCCACTTACCACGTTTCAAGGGATCCCAAACATTCAAAAGCCACAATACAAACACCACAAAGGCTTATAGTTTAATACTATTACATCTATCTAACTATCATCCCTTGAGGATTTTTACGGTGCCGGGTGAAGTGGTAGTTGTTACTACCACTTAGTAGTGGTAGTTGTTAGAGGGCTGCTTACAGGGAGAAGAGAAGCTGGGACAAGACACCTTCACGAAACAGTCTCTGCCCACTGGCCCTAAGCACAATGCAGAAACACTGCCAATTCCCTAAACAGGTGAGGGTTTGCAACTTACCCAAGAGGTTCTGCTCCTAAGCCTTTCTTTCTCTGCAACACACCCCAGGGGTTTTCAGCTTCTGACACCACACAGCTGAGTGACTGATCATGTCCTTTCCCCAACAGACGTTTTGCTGCAGTTCCTGTTGTGTACCTGGTTTGATACATTCTAAACAAGAGAAACATTGAAAGGAGTAATTTCAAGCAATACTGCTCTTTGTCTTGTCTACTCCAGGAAAAAACTCCTTTCCAGGGATCATCGACATAAATGGACTCAGACAAGGTCTTTCTGAGCAGAGAGCCAGCCTGCTGGCCAATCATGGCTTTGCCACACTGGCTCTGGCTTATTATCAATATGAGGATCTGCCCCAGGAGCCAACTGAACTCCACCTGGAATATTTTGAAGAGGCAGTGAACTATATGCTGCAGCACCCACAGGTAGGAGCACCCTCCACATCCCCTGGGCTCCAGGGAGCACTTCTCCAAAGCACCCGTCACTTTGCCTGAGTTATCTCTGGAGGAAGCTGCTGAAATAGTCACCTGCTACACCTGGCATCTGCCAGGAATTTGGGTGTGTGAGTTCTAGGAAAGGGGAAGGGTCAAACAGGTACACACTGGAAGGGCAGTAGAGCACAAAGCAATCTCAGGAAAGGCAGCTGAGACGTAACCAAGTGGGAAGGTTGTGGAGCAGAAAGCCCTTATGAGTTGCCATCAAATATCCTCCTACAGTCTTGAAAGTAAAGAGCATCTGCCAGTGTCTAAGACTAATATATACTCATAGCTGTGTCCTACAGCCTGTCCTCAAAATTGGGGAAATCACGTTCCGCCAGTCTTGGCTGATGTCAGTGTACCAGGGAACACTATGAAAGGGAGTGGTTTGAAGGGAGGGGTGCTTGGCCCTTGTGCAGAAGAAAAACTAATCATTGCCCTCACCTCCTTCACAGTGATTTGCAAACTCTCAGCATTACACAATGCTGCCCTGTTGGAACTAGCTGTCGTGTTTTTCAGCTCAATACTGATGAGTATTTCCTCCTACCTACCAGGTGAAGGGACCAGGGGTTGGACTGCTCGGTTACTCCAAAGGAGCTGATCTGTCTCTTGCCATGGCCGCCTTCCTGAAGAACATCACAGCTGTGGCTTCCCTTAATGGTCCTGTGGCCATCACAGCCCTTCCTCTCTGTTACAAGGATAAAACCATCAAACCTTTGACCATTGATGAACAACGGGCCAAGGTCACTGATTCCAATATTCTTGATTGTACTGACACCCTTCATGACCCCTTTCAAGCCCCTGGCAACCAAAGCCTGATCCCAATAGAGAAAGCTGAGGCACAGTTACTCTTCATTGTGGGACAAGATGACCGTGTTGTCAAAAGTGAGTATTATGCTACCGAAGTCTGCAAGATTTTGCAGGCTCAAGGGAAGGAAAATTTTCGGATTCTCTCTTACCCCGGAACAGGGCACTGCATTGACCCTCCCTTTTTCCCTTTGTACTCCA
>NW_010285718.1:0-2255 GCF_000690775.1 Eurypyga helias
TATGATTCTATGATTCTATATGTGAGTTGGGATAGTTAATTTTGAATGAGGCCAAGAAATCTCTGAGAGCTTGGTGTCCGATGAGCTCGGATGAGGCATGTCTGCGGACTGGAGAGCTTCAATTTCTGGTTGTTATGGCAGCAAAAGCTTAGGTTTATGTAGAAGTAGAGCTTTCAAACCAAGATACATCACTGGTATACTTTTCCTATCATGTCTTTTTAACCACATGTTCTTAGTGGGTCCTTGTTGACTTAAACTGTCCGAATTGCACAGAGGGCATGCTCTTGAGGGGCAGTCTCACAAACCCATGCTCTAAAAGCAAGTCCAGAAATACAGCCTGATGCCATTGTCTTGACATCTGGTTTTGAAACAGGTAGAAGTTACAGATGTCACCCACCACCTCTCCCACCCAGACCCTGTCCTCAGTGTTGTGATGTAAATCTCATGCACGTATGCAGGTTGCAGTGTGGTCAGCAGCACCTGTGGCAACCTGGAAGTGTTTTGTGAAGGAGAGTTTACTCAGCCTGATGTGAGCAGCCTAGCAAAAGGACTTTATATCCAGTGACACATGTTGGATATGACCCTGTTCTGAAATCCACTTTCAAGTCTTCAGTGTTTGAGCACCCGCAGAAAATCTCTGTCAAGCGATATTAGCAAGAGAAGAATTAAACCTTAGAGGATTTAACCGAGCAGCTTGGGCTGTAGAGTAAATCAGGAAATACCCCACTCATTAACAATCCAGATGCATCTTCAGGATGACTAGTGAAGGATGGCCTGCAGACAAAACAACTGTTTTCCCTTTGGAGTTTGCTGTTGTTTGGGATGCTGAGTTCCCATGGTTTTAAAGCTGTGTAGTAACTTCTCCATATTCTGGTATGGTGGTAGGTGGTTATTGTGAAACTTCAGGTAGATGCCTGCTGTGATTGTAGTAACTGGACTTCAGCAGGTCTTTCAGAAGGTCAGCAAATGGAAAATCTGGGGAGGCAGATATCTATTTTGAGTTGCATTCTTCTATTTCAATGTAATTTGGTCTGATAATTCTTGACGGTGAGTGAGCAAGGGGATTGAGCTCTCTGTCAAGTAACATCTATAGGAAGACACTTTTAAATAATGTGGTAAGTGGTAAACAATCTGACCCTTCCCTCTTGGATCAGAGGTGCCAACATTTGCTTAGCTGCAGAACCCTCTGTGAGAAGGGGCTGAGAGATAAAATAAAGGGATAGTTTCTCACTGTCTCAGAGCTTGCAGTCCAGTGCTCTTTGTATCTGCTGTGCTGCTTCTACAAGCAGCTTGAATAATCTCTCTGACTTGCCACTGCTCTCCCAAGACAGGTTGAAATCCTTTGCAGGGAAAGCCAGAGAAGCAATACGGCAAAGGGAACCAAGCTGATGGTGTGCAAAGACATCCTTCTGCTCCTTAGTTAAAGGGCTTTTTTCCTCTCGGTATCCTGGGGTATTTATCAGCTGAAGAAGTTTTGGGATTTGCTACAGTGAAGTTATCCTTTTTCCAGCCACCGATTCCTTATACCATGCCTGGTACCAGCCTTGCAGGTGTCCTTGCAGAGACAGTGAGTTGCAAAGGGAGCCTGAGAAGGTTGGATGGTGGTGAAGCGCCCCCAGCACCGCTTGTTCCTTCCTGTTTGGGAAGTGTTGAGGTCTGTCATAAGCCTCGTGTAGCTAAAGCACCGAGCCATGGCACGCTGCAAACCTTGTGTATTTGGGACAGAATAACTGCTCTGGCAAGTGGCATATAACCTCAGGTTAGTCAGATCACACTTCTCCCTCTTTATTACTGACACATGGAGAATAGCGTAGTGAAGGATGCAGCTGAGCATCCTTTCTCTGCACACTGGTAGGGCACTGCGCGCATTAGAAGTGCTGAATCCTGCTTATATGCAGGAGCCCGCAGGCAGGGAGATAGCCCTGCATAGAAAACAAAGTGGGAAAATTAATTCTGGACAAAGCCTTCGTAAAGCTGCCTTGTGCTTCTCGGACTGAGGGTTGCAAAACAGTGCTCTGGCACCTTGTGACAGCTGAAAACTATCTGATCACACAGAGAGCATCCCAGGGGCTGCCTGGGGTCGTGCACTGCATTCAGGTCCCTGATGTTTTTGCAATACGACTAGAGGCAACAGGAGGTTCTCCATCTTCTCGCTGCTGAGCTGCAGCTCTCCCAGCAGCCAGGAAACGCTCCAGTGAGTGGTGTCAGTGGGTTGAGACCCACTAGTAGGAGATTCACAGAGTGGTAGGGTTGGA
>NW_010285719.1:0-2264 GCF_000690775.1 Eurypyga helias
TACTTGTGCTTAGGATTTCCCTAAAGAGACTATGCATTAACCCAGTGCACAGAGCATTTTCCAGGGAGTAGCTGCTAGCTCCAACTATTCCTTGAAAATGGTCTTGAAGACCAAGGACATGGATATTACAGGCCTCATGATGGATGGTTTAGATTCTGTGACTATGTCCCAGGCTGATGACCAAATCTCAGTTCATCCATGTTACTACTGAACGAGTCCTTCCAAACCAAGTGGGACAGCTGCCGGCTGAACAGCTGGCTCTGAGACCTGCTCAGGCTGTCCAGTCTCACCTGCGTGTGCTCTATGAAGAAATCAGCATCACTCTTGTCCGGGGAGTGCCCAGGGGCTCCACTCAGTCCATCTATAAGCAGCTGAAGAAAGGAGAAGGAAAAAAGAAGATACCCTACAAGGCTCAGCATCCAGCGCTACACATCTAATGGTACAGAGCTGCTCAGACTTACATCAGTGCCGTACTTGGCCATGGCAGCACTTGCCAGCTGCCGGATCTTCTCCCTGTACATCTGGGCAGCCCGACTATTATACTTCGCGTTGGCATCCGTGGTAGTGCAGCCATGCTGGCGGAAGAAAGCAGTCTGGAAAGAGCAGAATGTTCAGTCTCCTGACTGCTAGATCATACTCCAGCAAGCATTAGACATAACTGGAGAAAAAGGAAGCTTCCCAGAGACAGGGGATGTAATGCTGAGCACACAACATGATCCAGCTATTCTCAATCAGCTTTCTCCAAGAATTCTCACTCCAGGCGCCAGAGGGCTAAGGGAACCATCCTGGCCCTCCACAGGAGGATGCTTCTGAGTTGCAATGCTGAGCACAAGCTTTCACACCGATCGACGTTACTAACTCCTTTAAAAGGAGTCTATCTCTTATTTAAGTGACATGTGAGGACAGGACAAACCTGCACATCAGAAAGCAATGCATTTAAAGACTGCGGTCTGACTTCCCAGCACACCTCCAAACACCCCCTCGCATTACACATGTCCAAAAAAGACAGAGAGGCTGGTACCCTGAAAGCCACACAGAGGAAAGGGACAAGAAACAAGATGTGGATTAGCAAAAGGCAAAGCAAGCAAAATGCCTACAGAGGCTCCTCACCGCGTTGGCATTGCTGCCCACTTGCATACACCTCAGCTGGAACCAGTTCCAGTTCGAATCCAACTCGGTGGACCTGCGAGAACAAGTTACCTGTATTAATAACATGCAGGCATGCCAAACGGCAAAGCAAGGGCTGAGCCACAACAGTCAGATATCCCGCTACTATCCCAGAGTACAAGAGGCAAAAGGGGGAAAGAACATCTTGGTAACTTCTTTGGTCCCCTAAGAAATTAACCTGAACTTCTAAAGTGAGGAAAACACCCCAGTTTCAGCTTCACCCCAAACAACAGTGTCCAAACTTAGAGGGCCTCTCACTTGTACTGCTTAAGAGGGCGGAGCTTGAGCTTGAGGAAGACAGAGCCAGCAGCTTTCAGTCTACATGTGACCTCACCACAACAGGAGAGACTCACACTCAGACCATCCCACAGATTAGGCCAGAACTCATGACAAAGCAACAGCAAACACCCAAGTAAAGCTGGGTGACAGAGCGTGTCTTATACCAGCTACCCAACTCACCTCTGAGTAAGTACAGGTCACAGTTCTGTTACTTACAACGCTAACTTTTACAAGTACCGGAAGTAGGAACAAACCAGTTGAAAATCTCACACCATCTTCCCCACTGGGCTGACGAGGAAAAGATTAAATAACATTCCCCTGCACAAGAAAGGCTTCCACACTGCTGCTTCGCTGGCGAGATTCACACACCACGCTCTCAGCTGCTGCGAGCGGGAGCCCAGAGAGCGTTTCCGCAAGGTTAGTGACAGTAACACGATATTCCACCGAGATGCCTTGGCAACTCCCATCTTGGAAAGGCTGAGTGACCTAAAACCTCCCGCCAGCAAGCCACATGAAACCCACGCCAGTCACCCGGTGACAAGGCTTCTCCCTCACCGCGTCCCTGCCTGTGCCAACCCCAGCGAGGCACAGCTGCTCCGGGCCCGCCCGGCCGCCCCGCACGCTGCCGGCCCCACGCACCTGATGAAGCTGAGGTGCACGCCCAGGGACCTGTGGACGCCGGAGCAGTCGATGCACAGGAAGACCCCGTAGGTGATGCTGGCCCAGCTCGGGTTCTTGGCACCGCAGTCGAAGCACGACTAAAGCCAAAGCAGAGGGACGACCGGGCTGAGGCGGCGATTCTGCCGCTCCTCCATCTC